>NW_006408570.1:5501970-5518821 GCF_000296735.1 Chrysochloris asiatica | reverse complement strand
CATACTTCGGACATATTGTCAGGAGGGAGCAGTCACTGGAGAAGGATATCATGTTTGGTAAGGTGGAGGGTCAGAGAAAAAGAGAAAGACCCCCAGCGAGATGGACTGGTCAAGTGGCAACATCGATGGACTCAAGCGTGGCAACAGTAGCGAGGTTGGCCCAAGAATCGGGCAATGTTTCGTTTTGCTGTGCACAAGGTCGCTACCAACTTGATGGCACCTAACAACAACCCAAGGACAAGTCTGGTAATGTCAAATTTATGTTAAAGAAACAAATCTAGAGGAAGATAAAGTTTCTAGAGCCAATGCATATATATATATACATACATATATATACCACGATCAACCTTGAATTTTTTAATCACAGGACAATTGACAGAAGTGAGGAAGATGCCAGGCAAATACCTATGAGAGGAAGACCCATCTTGACAACTAACCACAAAGAAAATGCAGTTTCTCTTGCCCAGTTTTCAAGAGCTGTTGGAGTGTTACAAACCAAGAGGCACTTATAAAAAGTAGCACTTACGATGCAACTAAATAAAACATTCTGGCTTAGTCTTACGGAACACTGATGTTGACAGACCTAGATTGAGGAGTTGGTATAAAAATCTTTTCCTCAATTAAGGGAAAACCCCTCAATCTTTTCAACCATATTTTACAACTTGGTGCTATCTGCAGTTTGTCCCCGAAAGCTAACAGAAGGCAAAACAAACGAGCACAGAGCAAATGAGCATCCGTGTTATACTTTGGGACTCACTAACCATGCTTCATTCAGCACTTTCATGTAAGCATACAGCCTTTTTTTGTGTGTGTGTGGCTATAATTTTTAGATTCCATATTTTCAAAGAGATTCTGTTTCACAGTGCTTTGCAAAAACAAAAAATGCTCTGTAAGCAACAAAATCCACAACTACCCACTGCTTCTTAAACCTATAGTTCGACAATGACAGGGAAATCTATTTTAGCAACTCACAGTTGTACAAAGTTTTAAGGTTATTTAAGGGCAGGTTTAATTCTGACAAGGAGGAAAATATCAATGTTATGTAAAACTATCTAATAACTAGGAATGGAACCTAGAATGAAAGTTGAAATAGCATTTACCATCTTTATAACAATTTAGAGTCTATACAGCTATTTCAAATAAACTATGTCATTCTGAGCCTCGTAACCAACTGATAAAGGAGTTGTTGGTGGGAGTGTGCCGTGGAGTCGGTTCCAACTCATAGCGACCCTGTACAGGGTTTCCGAGGCTGTAAATCTTTACAGGAGCAGAAAGCCTCATCTTTCTCCCGTGGAATAGCTGGTAGTTTTGAACTGTTGACCGTGAGATTAGCAGCCCTACTCATAACCACTATGCTATCAGAGCTCCTTGATAAAGGAGGTAAGATAGGTTTTAATATTCTCGACTTTATGGATGAGAACACTGAGCCTAAGTGACTAGATAAAGATTACTTAACCACTGAGTAGCTAGAAGCCAGGTCTTATAAATTCTAATATATTTCCCTCGTCAAAAGATTAATTAACTTTACAAAAGAAACAGGGATATGGATAAATGGATAGGAATGTGTAACAAGAACAGTACTAAAACCTCAGCTTCTTCATCCATAAAAAGGGATGTTACTTGACGTCTAGCACTCAGTATTATTTGTAGTATCAAAGGAAATGTGATGTGAGAACATTTTTAAAAGTGTAAAATAACAATGTCAAGTTACCGAAAGGCATGGAGAAGGTGGACATAGGCTATATACAAAAACAAACAAAAACCAAACCAAAATGGCTGGACACTATGGTATACTGCATGTGTTTTTATGGTTAAAAACAAACTTGCAATTTGTGTAGGTACCAGGGAGCATCGAACCCTTAATCCTTTCCTCACTTAGCCCTTCCTGTAACTCAGGCTAAGGATGGATGCAGCTTGAGTCCCGGCACCAGCTTTGCAGCTCACTGTATGAAAGTGACTTATCAAAGGTACTGCCAGCATACCTGGAGGGCACAGCAAAGAAAAGAGCCTCAATCTGAGTCCTTTTCTCTCTTCTCTTTAAGAACCCTGGTGGCCTCATGGGGTAGCAGCTCACGGTCCATGATTCAAACCCACCAGTCGCACCAAGGGAGAAAGTTGAGACCGTCTGCTCCAGTAACCATTTGTTGTTGTTGTTAAGTGCCACTGAGTCGGTTCTGACTCACACTGACCCTGTCCAGGGTTTCCAAGGAGCAGCTGGTGAGCTTGAACCACCGACACTGCAGTTCAAACCAACTTTGCAGTCCAGTGCATTAACCCACAGCACTACACCAGGACTCTCGGAAACCCTATGGATAAGTCAGAATTGACTTGATGGCAATGGGATATTGAAACAGCCCTCAAGTGATAAAGTGGATAAAACAGGATATCACTTTGTTGTGCATCTAGTTGGTTCTGACTCATACCAACTCAGTATAGGGTTTTGCAAGGAGCAGCTGGTAGGTACGAACTTCCGACATTGTGGTTAGCAGTCCAGTGGGTATCCTACACTAGGACTCTGATATTGGTATAATTTTAAAGTTTTTATTCAAGGAATACTACAAGTAAGGTTTGGTGTTGTTGTGAAGTGACGTTGAGTCGGTTCTGATTCATAGCGACCCTGTATAGAGTTTCAAGGAGTGGCTGGTGAGTTTGAACTGCTGACCTTGCAGTTCAAACCAACCTTGCAGCTCAGTGCTTTTTTATCAACCTTTATTATGCCTTAAAAAACAAAAAACTTTGTTGTGAATTGGGTAAAGTTTTACAGAGCAAATCAGCTTTCCACTCAATAAGTCACACACATTTTGTTCAACGGTATTGACTGCAGTCCCAACCATGTAACATCACTTAGCTCACTTCCTCTCTGTGTTTCTTGTTTCTATTCCTCCTCCTTTTCCTAACCCTTCTGAACTTGGTCTTGTGGTAAATGCTGCCCTTTTGATCTCAAATGACTGACTATTTGTTATGACACTGTGAAAAAAAATTTATTGTTACTTTTATTATGCATGTTATATTACAAAATAAAAGCATAAAAGAGACAACGGATGGAAAGGAAGTCACTCATAATTCCATCATCATTGTCATAATCATTATTAGCATTTTCACCCATGCTTATAGGTTTTTTTCTCCCCTACATGGTGAGAATCATAATGGACTAATGTTCTTTTCAATACAGAGCCCTTTAACAAAAATTGGAGGGTGTGAGTGGGGGATTGAACATTTATTAGCATGTGGAATAAAATCTAGCACAAACTGGACTGATTTTATTAACTTTGCTGGTGTGCCAAAGATACGTTTTCCCCTCTTAGTAAAATTATACAAAAGTACCTGTGACAGTATTTTAAATTTAGACCACTTTCACAGAGTATTTAAATGGGAACTCATAAAAGGCCTTTGAACATAAGAATTAAGCTGCTTATCCCCAGAACACTTCTATTTACCTACCTGGTGCATCAGGTACTTGAAGAGGAATGAAAGGATCAGAAACGCTTAGAAGCGGCAGGCTAGAATCCACAGTCTGCCCACCCTTCCGTTTTTCAGCTGAAGTCGTTTGGAAGAGGGACAATGGTCAAAGGGAGAGAAAAAGAGACAAGCAGAAAAACATCAAGTAAATCTAGATGAATTTACTATCTACTAACTCAACAGCTCACACTATAGAGCAAGTCTAAAGAGAAAAAAAGTGGGATGAGGAGATAAAATCCAGGGTAATGGCCAAGTAGTATGAGAGACATAATCTAATCTGTGAACATACCACTGTGAGATACAATTAATGATAGGCCCAGGATACGCAGAGAAATCTGAAATTCACAGGCATCAACACAATCCTCTTACTCACTGCCACTGAGCCAATTCCAACTCACAGCAGCATGACAAAACAGAGTAGAGCTGCCCTGTAGGGTTTCCAAGGCAGTAAGTGTTTAGGAGAGCAGACTGCCATATCTTTCTCCCGAGGTGGTCTGGTGAGTTCAAATCACTGACCTTTCAGTTAGCAGCCAAGTATTTACCAACTGCGCCACCAGGGCTCCTTTCACAATACTGTTAAGTAGGCCCTCTTGAGATCTCAGCAGTTTCCCCATGCACTTATGTGCCTGTATGTGTGGTTTTACACAAACTTATCACATGAATAGATGAAGTGTAACCTCCACCACCACAGTCAGGGTCCAGAATTGTTCCTTTACAAGATTCCTTGTGCTGCCCCCTTCAGGGTCATGCCCACTCCTTACTCCTGTTCCTGTCTCTTGGAAACCACAAATTTGTTCTCCAACTCTCTAGTTTTATCACTGTGAGAATGTTATTAAAGTGGGTTTTTAACTAAGGATCTTTAAAGGTAGAGGGAGGAAGAGAAGGATAAAATCACTGCTCAGAGTCTCAGAAATATTGTTAAATGAGACAGAATAAACGGTATTGAAAGACACAAGTAAAAGACAAAACTGAGTATCTAGCATTATTCAATTTCAATGTAAGTGTCTATGCAGGAATAAAACGCCAGACATGGAGACTGTGAAATGGCAGCAATGATTCTCTTTCTGTTTTCTTCTTACCATTGCTGACCAGAATTAGAATGAAAAGATTCTGCAACACGTAAGAGGCAAGCTGGATGTAACAACGAAAGAATAGAAAGAAACAAACAAAAATATCTGGGGGGAATTAAAATCCGCACTGGTTACTAAGAAAAGAAATCGCCTTATTGGGCGAAGAATCCAAATTAAGAAGCCTTTCCAGAACTTCAAAGAAAAAATAAAGGATTAAAGCAGCAATAAGATATATGGGAAGTAAAGACAGAAAACTCAGTGGTGGTGGTGGTTACATGGAGACGGTTCGGACTCATGGCGACCCTGCATAGAGCTTCTGAGGCTGTAAATCTTTATGGCAACAGAAAGCTTCATCTTTCTCCTGTGAAATGATTGGTAGATTTGAACTGATGATCTTGAGGTTAGCATCCCAACTTTTAACATACTACAGTACTAGAGTTTCTTAGAAAACTCAGTGGTGGTGATGGTGGCGTGCCACGGAGTCAGTTCTAATTGATAGGGACCCTGAATAGGTTTCCGAGGCTGTCAATCTTCACAGGATCAGAAAGTGTCATCTTTCTCCCTTGGAGCGATTGGTCAATTCGAACTACTGACCGTGCGGTTAGCAGCCCAGCTTGCAATACACTACACTACCAGGGTTCTTAAATTATTTTATTTATTTGTTTATATTAAGGTTTGAATAAAAGCTTACAGAGCAAATTAGTTTTTCCTTTGTACGCATTGTCTTCCGTGCGTCAGTTACAATCCTCTCACTGTAATACCACTCTTCTTTTCTCCCTGGGTTCCCTGTTTTTATCCATCCTTCTTTCCTGTGTCCCTTTTCCTGTCATCTAGGCTTTATTTTTGGACAAATGCTGCCTTTTTGATCTGTATAAGGTACAGTATCTTTAAATTCTGGGTCCGTTTTCTTTAAATTCCATTTTTCCACAAACTTTTTGATGCTAGTGGCACTGTAGGATAAGCACTGGACCATAAAGTTGATCTGAGCCAGAAGGTCAGTGGTTCAAACCCACCGGCTGCTCCTCAGAAACCCCATACAGGGTCGCTATGAGTCGGAACTGACTTAAGAACAACATATACTTGATTGTTCTGAGGAGTCCTTTCTTACAGGTGTAATAACTAGTTTTCTTAGAGGAGAGCAGAATAATGAAAAACATGAGATGAATGACAAAGATACAGTAGAAGAAAATCTTCCTGAGAAAAAGAAATCTTTGAATTTGTACATACTAACTGCTCACCAGGTTTTGGGCAAAATGCATAATGAGAAAATGTTTAATTAAAAAGATAAAAAACAAAAGTTACAGAATTATAAGATAGAAAAAAAGGAGATTTTATAAATCCAAGAGCTGGCTTTGAAATGATACTAGCAAGAAACCTCTAGCTGAAACACAAAAACATACAATTACAGTTGATATAATACAAAGAAAATATAAAACACTGCTAAGTATGATCCTAAGGAGCTCTGGTAGCACAGTGGTTACGAATTGGGCTGTGAACCACAAGGTCAGCAGTTTGAAACTACCAGCTGTTCCACAGGTGAAAGATAAGGCTTTCTGGTCCTGTAAAGATTTATAGCCTTGGAAAACCTGTATAGGGTCGCTATGAGTCAGAATCGACTTCACAGCACATAACAACAACAACAACAACAAGTATGATTCTATGACAAAAGTTTAAAAGGGCAGTTGATCGGCTAGGAAAACATAATGATTAAATTTGACCCAATTAGTGGCAGAAGAGCTGAGAGTCCGGGTGTCTAATGTGTGCCAGCTCGGCCACTCACTAGCTACGTGAGCTTGTAGAGTGGGGATGAGACATTAACTGCAAAGACTTGGTATGACGGTTACATGAGATAATACTTGCATAGCACAAATGACAAATGGAGAAAAATGCTTACTAAATATGCACATGAAGAGCTCATACAAATTATAACAAACAAATGAAAAGGCAAGTAACGTGAACAACACTATGCCTAAAAGAAATAAACATAATCAGTAAATAAACATAAGGGACCTTAGTGGCTCCATGTAATAAGCACTGGACTGCAAACCACAAGGTCTGCTGTGGGAGCCCACCAATCGCTCCTCAGGAGGAAGATGAAGCTTTCTGCTCCCATGAAGATGTAAAGTCTCGGAAATCCTACACAGAGTCGCTGTGAGTGAGAACCGACTGAATGGTACTTAACAAAAAAAAAACTACCAGTGGGAATATAGGGGGAAGTACGATCATTCACTGTTGATGGAATGAACATCTGTACAGCAGTCTTAGAATGTCATTTGGAAGTATATATCAAAAACCTCAAAACACACAAAAGATCTCCTAGAAGTTATCAGTTAAGAAACTGTAAAGGATATAACAAAAATTTAGCTTTGAGAATGTTTATGTGAGGGAAAATTGGTAAAATGTATATATTCATCAAATGGGATCTTAAGTACAATCTGTAACTATTCTTCCATTTCACATTTTGTTGTAGAAAACCAAAACTAAACTCAATTCTGACTCACAGCTATTCTATTAGAGTAGAAAGGCCCCATGGGGCTTTACAGAAGCAGATTAGCACCTTTTTATCCCATGGTAGCTTCAAACCACCAACCTTTTGGTTACAAGCTGAGCACTCAGTAAGTGTGCCACCAACTGACATAGAGAACTATTAATTCCATGGAACATTTATAAAATGATTAACAAACTGAGTCGCAGAAAATCCCTTGGCAATACTCTAAAGCAAAAATTGTACATGGCATACTGATTGCAATGCAATTACAATACAACTGAAATAACTCTTGTTTAAAGAGGAAATCAAATCTGCAATTTAAAAAATATCCAGAAAAAAAGAGTAATATGAGAGTATTACATATCAAATATTATGACATGGCATTCAAGGTTCTAATCAGATATAACTTTGTGACATTCAGAAAACTACTTACATACCTAAAAAAAAAAGCAAAAAGAAAGAATATTTAAGTCTAAAGCAGAAATTAATTGTTGTTGTTATTTTTAAGTGCCATCGACTCAGTTCCAACCCATAGTGACACTGTATAGAGCATCTGAGGAGTGGCTGGTGAGCCTGAACCACCGGCCTTGCAGTTCAAACAACTTTGCAGTACAGTGCATTAAGCCAGAGCACCAAGAGATCAATTTTGGAAGTATTTCAAATTTCAGATCCTAAAAGTTCTATTTAAAATCTTATGTTCATTGCTGAAGGAGTTACAACATAAAACACTGAAATCAAGATAATGTTTAAAAAGAATTCTTAATTAAATTAAATATATTAGAATATACCTGCATAAAGAAATATAATGCAGATATTCTAAAAATTACATTTTAGGAGTTATTTTAATGATGGAGAAAATGTGCCAGATTTAGTAAGTAAAAACATTAGGCTTCAAACATAGTTATGGGCAATGAATACAATGTATGCCTATCTGCACATATAACAAAAAACCAAACCCATTGCTATCAAGTTGATTCTGACTCAGCAACCCTGTACAGGGTTCCCAAGGCTATAAATCTTTGTTGGAGTAGACAGTCTAATAATATTTCTCTTGTAGAGCAGCTGGTAGGTTTGAAGTACCAAGCTTGTGGTTAGCAGCCCAATACTAAATACATAGAGATGTAATCAGAGTCTTCAACTGAACCCTAAAATTATGTACAAAATCATGATCACATGCATTTTGTAAACGAGAAGATCCACGTAACTTTCATTGTTGTTGTTGTTATGTGCCATTAAGTCGATTCCAACCAATAGCAACCCTGTATAGGGTTTCCAAGGAGCAGCTGGTGAGCCTGAACCACCGACCTTGTAGTTCAAATGACTTTGCAGTCTGACGCATTAGCCCACAGTGCCACACCGGGACTCCTAACTTTCATTAGATTGCCCAAAATATCTTATCTGTGACCTTAACAAAGACTAAATGTCACTAACCGTCATCAACCTAAAATCTCTATGCTACTTCTCAGGTCATGGTGGATTTAACTTTCTACTCAATACTTTTTTGGTGGTATAAAATACCAATTTTCATATAGTAAATATATATAAAGTTTATTAATAAAGGAAAAATTCCATTTCTTAAGGCATCTACAAGGAGCTCTGGTAGTGTAGTGGTTACAAATTGGGCTGCTAACCTCAGAGTCAGCTGTTCAAAACTACCAGCTGTTCTGAGGGAGAAAGATGAGGCTTTCTGCTCCTGTTTAGGATTTACAGCCTCAGAAACCCTATGCACAGTCGCTATGAGCTGGAACCGACTCCACAGCACACAACAACAATAAAAAGTCTTCTACAATTGAAAAAGAGGAAAAAAAAAAAAAACATTTAAAAATGACTCCTTACTCCAGAAGCAAACATACAGACAAATATAGCTTAACAGAGTCTTAGACAGGACAGATCTTAAAATTATTCAAGTCAAGTTTGACAGTGCACATACTCTCTGAGGATGGGGTGGGGTGAGAGAGGACTTCCTTGGTTTAATGTTAGACTGGAGTTCTGGTATGGCATTGTAGGATAAGTACTCGACTGCAAGGTCGGTTTGAACCATAAGGCTGATAGTTCAAGCTCGTCAGCCACTCCTTGGAAACCTTTCACAGGGTTGGTAAGAGTAGGAACTGACTCTTCGGCACTTAACAGCATTAGATAGGAGTCCTGGTGTGGCACTATAGGATAAGCACCAGACAGCACGGATGGCGGTTCTAACTCACCAACTATGTAATTTTGCTGTTGTTGTTGTTAAGTACTGTCGAGTTGGTTCTGACTCATAGTGACCCTTAACAACATCACTTAACAACAACGTTAGATAGCTGGTGAGTTTGAACCACCAAACTTGCTGTCCGGTGCTTATCCTACAATGCCACACCGGGACTCCAATATAACGTTCTTAAGTGCCATCGGGTTGGTTCCGATTCATAGTGACTCTGTATAAGGTTTCCCAGGTGTGGCTGGTGAGTTTGAACAGCTGACCTTGCAGTTTGGCGCTTATCCTATAGTGATACACCAGATAGTGATAGACACTATTTACTGTGCCTCATTTTATTGCATCTCGCTTTATTGTGCTTCGCACATAGAGTGTTTTTTTCACAAACTAAAGTTTTGTGGCAACTCCGTGTGGATTAAGTCTATGTTGTTGTTGTTGTTGTTAGCTGCCATCGAGTTGGTACCGACTCATAGTGACCTTATGCCCAGAACAAAACACCGCCCGATCCTGGGCCAACCTCACTACTGTTGCCGCACTTCAGTCCATCGATGTTGCCACCTGGCCAATCCATCTCGTTGGGGGTCTGCCTCTTTTTCTCTGACCCTCCACCTTACCAAACATGATATCCTTCTGCAGTGACTCGTCCCTCCTCACAATATGTCTGAAGTATGAGAGACTAAGTTTGGCCATCCTGGCCTCCAAGGAGCACTCTGGCTGCACTTCTTCCAACACAGACCTGTTCTTTTGGCATCCCTTGACACTTTCAATATTCTCCTCCTACATCATAACTCAACAGCACCAATTATTCTATGGTCCTCCTTATTCATTGTCCAGCTTTCACATGCATGTGAGGTTATTGAAAATACCATGGCTTGGGTCAGGCGCACCTTAGTCTTCAAGCTGATAGCTTTGCTCTTCAACACTTTAAAAAAAAGTCTTGTGCAGCAGATTTGCCTAATGCAATATATCGTTTGATTTCTTGACTGCTGCTTCTGTGAGTGTTGACAGTTGATCCAAGAAGAATGAAGTCCTTGACAACTTCAATCTGTTCTCCATTGATAAGAATGTTGTTTATTGGTCCAATGGTGAGGACTTTTGTTTTCTTTACATTGAGATGCAATCCATACAGAAGGATATGCTCTTTGATCTTCATCAGTAAATGTTTTAAATCCTCTTCATTTTCACCAAGCAAGGTTGTATCATCTGCGTATCGCAGGTTGCTAATGAGTCTTCCTCCAATCCTGATGCCACATTTTTCTTCACAGAACCCAGCTTCTCGGATTATTTGCTCAGCATGCAGGTTGAATAAATATGGTGAAAGAATACAAGCCTGTCACACACCTTTCTTAATTTTAAACCATTCAGTGTTCCCACGTTCTGTTCAAACAACTGCCTCTTGGTCCATATACAGATTCCTCATGAGCACAATTAAGTGTTCCGGAATACTCACACTTCACAATATTGTCCACAGCTTGTCATGATCCACACAATCGAAAGCCTTTGCATAGTCAGTAAAACACAGTTAAACATTTTTCTGATATTCTCTGCTTTCAGCCAAGATCCATTGGATTAAGTCTATAGGTACTAATTTTCTAATCACATGTGCTTGCTTACTTGTCTCTGTATTCCATTTTGGTAATTTTCACAATACTCCAAATATTTCTGTAATACTATTGCACACTTAATAAAACACTCCAAGGTATGCTTATAACATAAGCATAACTTTTTTATGTGTGAGTCGCTTTTTTGTAGTGGTCTGGAACTGAAGCCAAATACTTATGAGGTATGCTTATATTGCTCTTCAAATTTAAAAACATTTAGATATGCCCATGGGATACAGAACAGCTGGCTATGCTACTACCAGATGAATTTGTACTTTTAATTCAAAGTGATTCTAGATTTTCCCCCATTCCTACCTTTCTGATTAGAAACCTTGTTAAAGAAAGAAAGTGTAAGTCACTGCATGCATAAAGTTAACAGTGAGTCTCCTATTCAGGGCATTTGCCATACTAACCACTTCCAGGAGAAAATGAGGATGTCGCAAATCCATCGCTTTGAGCAGGTTGAAAGCCTGGGATCAAACTCTCAGCTGAGCCTCCAAGCTTCTCAGGATGTTTGCCTGGAGGGACAAAATACCACTCAGATCACTTCAGCCAGAATACTGTAATTAATACACACAAACAAGGTGAAGGGTATTGTCTGAACTGACTGCTAGATTTGGTTTCTTTTACTGAATTAAGGCAACATTTAGTTCTTTTGAGATCTCTGTTTAGTCATTTCAGTAACGGAGACAGCAGCTATGAAGAGGAAGGGGAGGTTTTAAGAACAGAAGAGAGAGTACAGAGCGAAGCCTCAAAGCTGAGGCACGTTACTCAGAAGGCATGCCTCTGGCCATCACTCTGAATCTATTTCATTTTATATATCATTCAAATGAGTTCAGCATCTATTTTCCCTCTTGGAAGAATGAGAAGAGGGAGTCGTGGAGATAGCAGGAGAGCGACTGTAAGAGGGACAGCAAGGACAGCAGTTTCATGTGAAAGCTTGACAGCTGAACAGTAAGAAGGAGAAATTATTAAAAATAGATTCAAGAATTTAAAAAAAACAACCAAAATGTCACTTAATTGGGTACAAAAAAAATACTCGTTTTCAACAGGCCATGAAGATATTTCTATTTATTGTCCAGAACATTAATTATCATACAAAACAATGAAATTGCCAAAGAAAGTTAAATTCTATGCTGTGTCCTTTGTTTAAAAACTAAGAAAGTAATGATGGATTTGAAAAAGATTTCTATAAAGTAACAGTGAAAGCGAAAATGTTAGACCAACATTTTACTGATTATTCCTTGACATGTGCTTTTGTCTAAGTTGATGTACTCAGCTCTATAGGAAATACAGTATTTTTCCCAGGTATAGGTTTTTGGTTTTCAAAATTAGACTGTGTGAGAGCAGAACCAATATCTTCTTTTTAGCTAATCTCTTTTCTGTGGTCAGTCAACAACACGAAACTCTGAACATAGTGAAAGATTCAACGTCGATCCACACGAGGGCAAACTCTCATGGGCAGGTAGTTAACAACTTTGTGGGACAACCCTCAATGAGATGGAAAGACACAAGCGCCATAACACAAGCCTCAAACATCCCAGCAATCGCTGTAGGACTAGGCAGTGTTTTGTTCTGTCTGACACAAGGCTGCCATATCTTGGAGCCAACTTGATGGCCACTAATAAATGTACTTGTTGGACGACAGGGAGAGGGCTGTCATCATCTCTCTCTAAGGAGTGACCAAGCTTGATACTTTCATCCTGATCTATACTACTGAATCTTTCTGACAACACAGCTTTCCCCCTAACATTCATATTCTGCTGCCCGCCATCCAAAACAGATCACGATTTCCTGAGGATGAAATACTGTAAAAATAAGTGGATTTTAACCTTCAAAAGTGGGCCTCTGAGGGAAAGAAAGACCCAACTCTACATTTTCATATTCATACAAAGATGTTTACCTATGCTTTATTGACTACGCAAAGACTTTTGATTGTGTGGATCATGACAAGCTATGGGCAACATTGCGAAGTATGAGTATTCCAGAATACTTAATTGTGCTCATGAGGAATCTGTACATGGACCAAGAGGCAGTAGTTTGAACAGAACATGGGAACACTGAATGGTTTAAAATTAAGAAAGGTGTGTGACAGGCTTGTATTCTTTCACCATATTTATTCAACCTGCATGCTGAGCAAATAATCCGAGAAGCTGGGTTCTGTGAAGAAAAATGTGGCATCAGGATTGGAGGAAGACTCATTAGCAACCTGCGATATGCAGATGATACAACCTTGCTTGGTGAAAGTGAAGAGGATTTAAAACATTTACTGATGAAGATCAAAGAGCACAGCCTTCGGTATAGATTACATCTCAATGTAAAGAAAACAAAAGTCCTCATCACTGGACCAACAAACAACATTCTTCCCAACGGAGAACAGATTGAAGTTGTCAAGGACTTCATTCTTCTTGGATCAACTGTCAACACTCATGGAAGCAACAGTCAAGAAATAAAATGACATATTGCGTTAGGCAAACCTGCTATTTTAAAAGACCTTTTTAAAGTGTTGAAGAGCAAAGCTGTCAGCTTGAGGACTAAGGTGCACCTGACCCAGGGCCATGGTATTTTCAATAACCTCATATGCATGCGAAAGCTGAACAGTGAATAAGGAAGACCATAGAAGAATTGATGCTTTTGAGTTATGGTGTTGGAGGAGAATATTGAAAGTGCCAAGGGCTGCCAAAAGAGCCAACAGATCTGTGTTGGAAGAAATGTAGTCAGAGTGTTCCTTGGAGGCTAGGATGTCCAAACTTAGTCTCTCATACTTCAGACAGGAGGGAACAGTCACTGGAGAAGGATATCATGTTTGGTAAGGTGGAGGGTCAGAGAAAGAGGAAGATCCCCAGTGAGATGGATTGGCAAAGTGGAGCATCAATGGGCTCAAGCATGCAACAATTGTGAGGTTGGCCCAGGATCGTGCAGTGTTCCATTCTGTTGTGATAGGGTTGCTATGAGTTGGTGGCACCGAACAACACCACCTCTCTAGAATTTAGGTTCAGTCTGACTTCTGGTATTTCTCAATACTGAGAATTTATAACCAAGAATCACAAAAAGACATCCATTACTCACCTTCCCCCAGCTTGGCAAAGTCCTTGTTGAGCAGTTCTTCAGCTGTGAGTTTGGAGAAATTGTCATCATCGAAGGGATTCCATGTAGAACTCTCTGAAGGGTTATAAACATTCTGCTGAGAGGTCCGAGGGGAGCCCGATGGAGTGGTGGTTGCAGATCTAGGTAAGTTGCCATCCCAACGAAATGAGAAAAACATAAAAATTGAACAAAATAGTCAACCTATTTTTTTTTTTCTTTCTCTTTTTCAGAATTGAATTCTTTTCTGAGTCAAACCATTATTTTCCATGGTGTTTTTCTAAAAAAGAGCTTTCTCTGGCAATTGAACAGCATCCACAGATATCCTTTCCACTTTGTGAAACAAATGTCTTCCTGTTCTTCATGACTCATTACCTCCCACTACTTCTTTAATCTCTAGCTTAGTTTGTTGGTCTTGGCTGCATCTCCGTCCAATTCAGGATTTCAAAGCATCCTGAATTTTAGGATTTAGGCTTCTGCATCCTGTGGTGCCCATCATAACAGCCACAATAACTGACCATTGGAGGGCTCGAACTAAGGCCTCTTCTCTTCAGGTTGCCTCCCGTTTTTCAAGGTCTGACATGTATACAATGAAAGGCCACCATAAGTGATCAAGATCACAATTACAGAGCAATAAAAACAGCTAACACCATCGTGATGGAGCTCTGGTAGCATAGTGGTTATGAATCGGAGTGTGAACCTCAAGGTCAGCAGTTCAAAACTACTAGCTGTTCCATGGGAGAAAGAAGAGGCTTTCTATTCACATAAAGATTTACAGCCTCGCAGGGTCGCTGTGAGTCGGAACTGACTCCATGGCACATAACCACCACCACCACCAACACCAACACCCTCACTTGCTTCCTTCTAAAGTCTCTCTTGACATTCTTTTAAATTTAGCTAGTGACTTTCTTCAAAGGCTTTCAACGTCAGAATGCATGATTCCAAGAATGTGGAGGGTCTGAAATTGCAGTTGTTCAACAAATAGTCATTGAAACCTATTTTATGGCTGGCACAGAGACAGTCACTAGGTTTACAAAGGTTGACTGAGACACGTTCACTGTCCTAAAGAAACTCAACGGGCTAAGTTAACCAGACTCACAAGTAAAGAGTGATAATACAGTGTGATATATGGTCAAGCAAAGATAGAGACAAAAATGATAAATGGTAGCAGAAGACTGAGACTACAAGGGTCAAGGGCAAGGTGACCTCTAACACGGTTCTTAATGAATAAATAAGCATGTCCTAGGTGGACAAGGAGGAGAGGGACAGCTAGAGGAGAGGGAACAGGATGACCAAAGGGCTCATGAAGGGGAAGAACGGTCTCCCAGTGTGATACAACTGGCTTTGGTGTGCTCACTGCTGAGTTCAGATACTATCCTACAGGCAGTGGGGAGCCACTGAAGAATTTCCAGTACGGAGCGACTTGGTTAGAGCAACACTCTATAGAGCATGGAATGAATGAGAGAATGCAAATAGTGAGTGAAGCAGAAAATTATTTTTAAGAATAGTATGGTACATGCACTACATATTTCTTATTAAACACATACATACATCACATATCCATCCATAAGCATGCATATGCAAAGAATCACAGCAGTCACAGCTAATGGCAGACCCTGCCCACAAAGGTAGAAAGATACAGGGGAAGTGCCACATACTTGGACTTATTGAGACTGGCCTCAGCTGCAGCTGCCTGGAGCAGCTGAGTTGATTTGCTGGCAGGGACCCCAAAGACTGCACTGTGGGTTACATCACTGAGAATCCGCCTGTGCCCAGCACGTTGGGTCTTGGGGGACGATGGAGGAGTGAGAGATCCGAGCTTCTGGCCCTGGATGGCAGGAGGTGGGGTTGTCTGAACCTTTGGCTGTTGTCTTATTGGGGCTTGAATCTGTTAGAAAGAGAGGTGGAAAGTGTTCCCAAAAAAAGAAAAGGAAAAAGAAAAACAAATACATAGACCTAACAAAAAGCCACTTGAATACTAATGTGGGACTCAAACAGCTAAGTTTATCAATAATAGCCTAAAAGAAAAACTAGGCATTGATAAACCGAGCTGCAACTCTGAGATTGACATCAACATCTAATTTCCCCGGCACTTTTATATAAAACTTTGAATCCACATCAGCAACGATATATAGGGTAACCATAGTTAATTCAACCCAGAGTATACGACTGCAGAAGTTAGTCATAGTTCTAAATATCTAGACTGTTTCCTAAAGGATGACTTTCTGCATCTGGGGTTTGATAGGAACTTGTCCAGAATGTCTTGTGAGACGGTCAGAAGTCAATGAAGATGGAGTCCCGGCTAAAGTGCGCGTGAGCAGCATGGTTTCTGCAGAGAGAGTGCTGTCTCTCTGACAATGGTGAGATGAGGAGTCACAAGTGTGTCATATGCAATGCTACTGTGATTAAAGAAATGATAGTGCTTTTCTCTGTTGTCCATCATTTTTTTTTTTTAAATAAAAAATGCATATGGAAGCTTTATTTTAATAATTTTTGATCAAGTGATACAGAGGATTACTAGCAAATTTCATCCACAATTCTTGAAAGGTATTTTCATATTTTAAAAGAGAATGAAAGTTACTGTGAAGATACTTTCATGTCTTTTGATATTTGTAGGAAAGTACATAAAAATATGTATTATATAAAATCTAACTGCAAACATACTATTTGAAAACTTAAACATATAAATTCCTCCTAAGTTTGCACTGCTTGCAAATATAATGCAAAACAAAATATAAAGACCATTTTTTTTTAATCAGCAATTTTTTTATTAAGAAGGCCAACTCATTTTCAAAACCATTTTCTATTGACAAACTGCTGGTGTCTTATTTGATGTGATTACTAATTTTCAAAATCTGCTGCACAGGAACGTTTTAAAGTGTTGAAGAGCAAAGATGTCAGCTTGAGGACTAAGGTGCGCCTGACCCAAGCCATGGTATTTTCAATAACCTCATA
>NW_006408570.1:5497948-5499937 GCF_000296735.1 Chrysochloris asiatica | reverse complement strand
AAGAATGGACTGAACTACTTGATTTGGTTCCTTGCACATGACTGTTCAGGAGGAATTAAAAAAAAACAGCATTTTGACGATGGTTGAGCTAATAACTAGATTTTTGAGATGAGGACCACTTTCGGAACATGAGGCATACTGTCACTACAGAACAACAAATAGGTGAGACCATCCCTGCAGCCGCATGCTTAGTCCTGAAGCATTATTCACCATCTATAAGGTGCTACTACATCAAGAAAAAGGAACAAAATCTTAATTCGGCTAATCCTTTCCTTAATTCTGACAATAACTTAGAATACTAAATTTTCTGGGACAACTCTCCTTCCCCTCCAGCTCTTCATCTCAAATTAGTGTGGCCTCACTATGCTACTGCTCAGTTCCCACACTCTGTCTCTATGAATGAATGCCTTTGGAGAGGTTAGGAAAAACAGAGTACTCAGTTCCTTGGGTAAGGGTACTTAAACCTGGGATTTTCTTAAGTGCTCGACAGCATATTGAAACGCTGTTTAAACCAATCAGCTCTCGGTGGCTGTCTTCTTCTGTAAAGATGACAGCCTTGGAAATACTATGAGGCAATTCTACTTTGCACAACAGGGTCGCTGTGAGTTGGAATCAACTTGATGACAACAGGTATTATGTATTCAGACTTGGAAAATGTACTAAGGCATACTATATACATGAGTGAGTATACGAACCACTTCGCCAGCAGGTTGAATGATACAATACAGTAAGACCTGCAAAAGTTGGACCCTGTGTAAGGAGGAAACTCACAGAAAAAGAAGTGGTAAGATTGCATGCACCCTGTCAAAGGAGGGCACTTGTGAGACACGGAATAACCAATCAGTCTCATTGGATTTGCTTATTGCCTGGCATTAAAGACATTCATTCATTACTCTGAAATTGGTCCTAAACTGAGTCTCACTGTGAAACCTGTGAGAGTTGGAACTCAACAAACTGCCTTCCATAAAAATTCAGCTAGCGTTTCCTCCTCTGACAGTTTCTGCCTTACCCATGTTCTCGTTTTTGCAGGTTTTATTGTATAAGGTTCTTATTTGAATCAAACTAAGGTCACACAGAAAACACAGCCTACTGCACCTAGGGAGAGAAGCAGACTGCTCTGGAAAGAAGACCAGTGCTCCACCTGCACAGCCTCCTCCAAGGGTCTCGAGTCATGACTACAACTTGACGTGGCCCAACATCAGCAACCATTGGGGCCAGAGGGCTTTAAGGTCTACATGGATCAAGCCGTGTTCCCCCAAAATATGTGTCAACTTGGCTAGGACATGATTCCCAGTACTGTGTGATTATCATCCATTTTGTGATGTGTTATAAATTCTAACCTCTATAAAATTAATGAGGCTGGATTAATGGCAGTTATGGTAATAAGGCCAAGCACTGCGGCTCTGTAGGGTAAGTACTGGACTGAGAACCACAAGGTCAGTGGCTCGAATCCACCAGCCGCTCTGAAGGAGAAAAGATGACGCTTTCTACTCCCACAAAGACTGGCTATAGAGAGGTTGCTATGAGTCTGAACCAACATGATGGGCATTAACAAGATTAACGAGGCAGGATATAATCTACAGGGTTAGGGTGGATTTTGAGACGATTTATTTTGAGATATAAAAAAGATTAAATAAATTAGCAGAGACTGAGGTTCTGCCTACCACCAAGAAAGAAGAGCCAGGATTAGAGTACATACTTTGGACCTGGGGTCCCTATGCTGAGAACCTCCTAGGCCCAAGGGAAGACTGATGTCAAGACACATGGAGATCCTGGAGCCACAGATATTGAAAAGAGACAAGGACCTTCCTTCAGAACTGATAAAGTCTTCCCTAGAAGGCTGCACTCTAAATTTGGACTTCTAACTTCCTAAACTGTGTGAGCATGCATTTCTGTTTCTGAAAGCCATTTACTTGTGGGATTTCTATGATAGCAGCATTAGATAACTATGACAACATTTGAAGAGTACAGTGCTACTCTAACAGACAC
>NW_006408570.1:5469595-5497528 GCF_000296735.1 Chrysochloris asiatica | reverse complement strand
GAACCGACTCCATGGCACATAACAACAACAATAATAATAGTATTAGTGTCGCACTGTGGGTTAATGTGCCAGACTGCAAAGCCATTGGAACTGTAAGGTCAGCAGTTGAAGCTCACCAGATGGTCCTTGGAAACCCTATACAGGGTCACTGTGGGTCGGAACCGACTCAATGGCACTTCACAACAACAATAATGGTACAAAACTTGTAATAGTAGAACAGGGTAAGACTATCTTAAAAATTGGTGGAATGACAGACATTAAAGGCAATTGTGCTGAAGGCTCAAAAGAAAATGAAACGAGCTGTAACCTGGAGCAGCATTGGCAGCAGAACCAGAAAAGCAGAGATGGGTGGGGAGCTGGCCCATAGAGTAAGAGAGCTGAGGGCCACAGGGCAGGAGGCTTCTTGATGGAGTAGGGGTACCTCCAGCCACTTGTTGGTGGAGTTAGGCTTGCCAACCCATGGAGCAAGGTAACTGAATGCCTTTGGGTTGAGGCTTACTAGTGGAGTGAGGTCTTCCAAAGCACTAAAGAACTTTCTAATACTTGCCATAGCAGGACAAAGGTTGGCTTAGTCCAAGGGGCCATGACCTCTGGGTATCTCAATGAATAGAACCACAGTGTGCTCTGTCTCAAAGGGTGGAACTGTGGCCTCCTAGGTTTCAAAGAGTCAGAGCTTCACCAATTTGATTCTGGAGCGTAAGGATGCCATTCAAGAGGGCCAGAGGGTTGGGGCTGGAATCACTGCCAAAAGCTAAGGTGCGTGTGTGTGGGGTGGTGGTGGTGGTGGTGTATGTATATGTGGGAGGACTGTCATGCCCAAGGGGAGAAGAATGGGGTCTGGAATGGACTTTGGAAGCAGATGACTTAGATTCTAGATTTCACATGTTCTCAGATGAAGAGAAAGTTTGACCCAGGACATAGTTTGGCCTTAGAGTCAATTGAAGACTTTTGGGACATTTTGGTGAAAGTGTTTTATATGTGGCAAGGACATGAATTTGAGGGGCAGAAGATGGGATGTCATGGATCAAATTCTGTCCCCCCAAATTTTTGTGTCAACTTAGTGAGGGTCGTGATTCGGTATTGAGTGATTATCCTCTATTTTGTGATGTGTTGTCTGTTAAGTAAATAGCTAAAACAAGAACACTGGATTTGTTTATTTCTTGGAACTGAAGATACTTTCTCTGGAAATTGTACTTAACTATTTAGTTTCTTTATTTTGACAAACATTTTCTTCTCCTCTTATCTAGTCTCCCTTATACAGGACACTGAAGAACAGATGCTCAACTATGAGGACACCTTACTGTACTATAAAACCAGTTGCTGTCTGATCAGTTTCAACTCTCGGCAGTTCCGTCAATGTCAGAGTACAACTATGCTACACAGGGGCTTTTCCATGGCTGGTTTTCCAAAAGCAGATCACTAGGTCTTTCATCTGAAGTGCTTCCAGATGGACCCAACCTTCCAACTTTTCGGTTAGCAGCTGACTGTACTGACCATTTGCACCATCCAGGGAACGCAAACATATTAAAGCAATCTACTAATACAATGTGGTTCTAACCCATTCATTTACTCCTCACAACAACCCTGCCAGGCATTCAGTTTTATTTCCATTTAGAATCACAGAAGGTCAGACATGAAAAGCACCTTGTTGTTAGGTGTCATTAAGTTAGTTGTGACTCACTGTTGTTGTTAAGTGCTGTGGAGTTGGTTCCTACTCATAGCGACTCTGAAGAGGTTTCCAAGGAGCAGCTGGTGAATTTGAACTGCTGACCTTCTGGTTCATACTGACCTTGTGTTCCAGTGCATTATTCTACAGTGCCACATTAGGACTCCCAGTTGTGGCTCACTGACACCCTATTATGTACAGTAGAATGTCATGTTTCAGCCCACTGTAACAGTCACTGTCAATCTATCTCCTAAAAGGCCTCCCTTTTTGTGCTGACCCTCTACTTTACTACACATGGTATCTTTCAACAAGAATTGGTCCTTCCTGATAATATATTCAAAGTATGTAAGATGAAGTCTCACCTTCCTCACTTCTAAAGAGCATTCTGATTGTACTTCTTCCCCAATGCAAATCTGTTTTGTTCTTCTGGAAGTCCACCGTAATTTCTATATTCTTTGCCAACACCATAATTCAAAGGCATCAATTCTTCTTTTGGTCTTCCTTAGTCACTGTCCGGCTTTCACATGCTTACGAGGTGACTGAAATTAGCCTGACTTAGTCAGGCACACCTTAGTCCTCAAACTGACATTTCTTACTCTTTAATACTTTAAAGAGGTCTTTCACAGCAGATGTGTCCAATGCACCACCTTGACTGCTGCTTCCACGAGTGTGGATTGTGGATCCAAGTAAAAGGAAATCTTTAATAACCAATCTTTTGTTTATCATGATTTTGTCTACTGGTCTAGTTGTGAGGATTTTTGTTTTCTTTGTATTCAGTAAGTGCTTCAATACTCTTTACTTGGAGCAAGCAAGGCTGTGCCATCTGCATATCACAGGTTGTTAATAAACCTTCCTTCATATAGTCTAGCTTCTTGGATTCTTTGCTGAGCATACAGAATGAGGAAGTATGATGAAAGGATACAACCCTTTCAGATTTTAAACCACACAGTATCACCTTGTTCTGTTTGAACAACTGTCTCTTGGCCTACGTACAGATTCTGCAACAGCACAAAAAGGTCTTTAGTGTGATTGCTAAGGTTTTGTGTTAGCTTGACTGGGCCTGGCTTCTCAGTGGTTTGGCAGTTAAGACATAGTAATCCCTCATCAAGAGATCTAATGTGATCACCTCCATGATACGATCAGCCCAGAACTGACTATAATAATTGTATGTACTTCAAATCCCCACTTCTATTATGGTAATCAGGCCCGATACAATGTACAGGATTAGGTTGTATCTTTTGAGATATAAAAGAGATTAAACAAACAAGCAGAGCTCAGAGGGATCTACTACCATTGAGAAATAAGAGCTGGGGATGGAGTACATCCTTTGAACCTGGAGTCCCTGCAATGTGAAGCTCATAAATGTAGGGGAAGCCTGATAACAAGACACAAGAAAATCTTCAAGAAATGCTGGACCTATAGATGCTGCAAGGAGAAAATGACCTTTCCACAGAGACAACAAAGAGAGAAAGCCGTGCCCTAGAGCCGGCGCTCTGAATTTGGACTTCTAGTCTCCTAAACTGTGAGAGAATAAATGTGTTTATTAAAACCATCCATGTGCAATACTCTGTAATAGCAGGACTAGAGAACAAATATTCCAACTCTCTCATTTTAGAGATGCGGAGACCAAGGCCTACAGAGGTTTAGGTGATTGCCTGAGGTCACACAGTTCAATGGGGACAGAATCCATGTCTCATGGCTGCAGCTCAGGAGTCTTTCCCACACTACAACACTCTGCAATCAAATGGAGCATTAGAAAGGAGGGCAGATGGTGGCAAGATGGCGGACTAGGCAGAAAGGCTGCACCAACCCTCTGTGCCAAAGAGACGGAAAACCAGATGAAACAGATGAAGGGATGGAGAAGTGGACTTAATAGTTACCAGGAGAGAAAGCTGAAGATACTCAGCCAAAATAAGGAGACAGACTGGTGACCTGAGCCAGTCAATCACATTGGCATATATCACTCACACTTCTGTGAGCAACTTCAGAAATAAGAAAACATATTGGCATTGAAGAAACATACTGGTGGCTCACAGAGACAGGCAAAGGTGTGATTTTTTTTCCTTGTTCTCCACACTCCCCTGGTCACCAAAGATGAGACTGCCCCCACCCATTTACACCTCCAGGGAAGTTCCTGCTTGCCTGGCAGTCAGAACAGCACAGAATTTTTTTTTTTTTTTATTAAAGGAAAGGGAGTAGAGAGGAGCAGGCCACAGGAGAAGGAAGACAAAAGGTAAACTCAGGTGACTGTCTTGCTATAGATTTTTTTGAATAAATGAAATCCTTTGGGTTATGTGTTTGTCTGTTTTCAAGTACATGTTTTTCCCATAATTTTATCTCTCTTAGTAATACCTCACAAGCATTTTTCACACTAATTGTGCAGACTTTATAACTACGATTTTTAATGGCTGCACAGTTGGGTTCCTAAACAATTTAGGTTGCCTTCTTTTGGAGGCTGCTCTTAACAAGAATGCAATAAACATCGATGGCAGATGACCATTATTCCTTGGGAGATGTTGCTTTACGATGGCTGCAGGGCAGTCTTTTCACTGGCTCACCTAGGTAAACCCTGCCATGAGTCAGCAGAGAAAGAGATGGAACAAAGCTGGGAAGCACTCAGCTCCTAGCCAAAGCACAGTTTACTCCTGTTCGTTCCCCTTTCACCCACTCAATTAGCTACCGTACAGAAAAGTGCTCAAAGTATTTTTCTATTGAGAGAAGATTCATGATTCCCACCAGATGCACATTTTGTCTAGGGAAAGCAGAGGGGACACTCACAAGAAGGGTAGCCGGTTGGTAGTTGGTCATTTCTGCATACTTCATGAGCATTTATTATTATTGTCCTAGAATATAAATCAGGAATCTTTGGTTCATTCCTCTTGTTGAAAATGCAAGAGTAGTAATCTACCATACTAGTGCAGGAAAGCTGAGTTGTTTCAGAAAGGAAGGTGTAAAGACACCAAACCCACATATAGCTGAGACTTAGAGAAGACACTCTATTTATGACACTGCTTCCATTTGAAGAAATGTAGGCTTTCTGGTTTAAGATGGGCAACAACACCCTATTAGAAATCAGTCCTCAGAAAGATGGTTTCTTACGTTTCCTTTGCTCATCTAGGAGTTGGACTTCCCTGGGAATAAGAGAGTTTAACATTGATATTCTACTGTCTTCTTGTTGTTGTTAGGTGCCATCAAGTCGGTACCGACTCATAGCGACCTGAAGCACAGCAGAACAAAACACTGCCTGCCTGGGCCAACCTCACTGATGCTGCCACTTGGCCAATCCATCTCTCTGGGGGGTCCTCCTCTTTTTCTCTGACCCTCCACCCTACCAAACATGATATCCTTCTCCAGCGACTGTTCCCTCCTGATAATATGTCTGAAATATGAGCGACGACGTTTGGCCATCCTGGCTTCCAAGGAGCACTCTCTGGCTGTGCTTCCTCCAACACATATCTGTTGGTTCTTTTGGCAGCCCATGGCACTTTTAATATCTCCTCTAACACCATAACTCAAAAGCATCAATTCTTCTATGGTCTTCCTTATTCACTGTTCAGCTTTCACATGCATATGAGGTTAGTCTTCAAGCTGTGTAGATAATGTAAAATGTATTTTTCTTTCACTGTAAGATTAGAAAGGAACCCAGGAAGCATAGTGGGTTACTAGTTGGACTGCTAACCACAAGGTCAGCAGTTCAAATCTACTAGCTGCTCCATGGGAGAAAGGTGAGGCTTTCTGTTCCTGTAATGATTTACAGCCTTGGAAACCCTATACAGGGTCACTATGAATCAAAACTGACTTTGCGGCACATAAACACCAGCAACTGTAAGTTTAGATAGATGAGCAGAAAAATCTTGCATAAAATAAAACTCACTTAAAAAGCAATGGACTGATGACGACAAGATGGATTGTTCAAACCCACCAGATTCTCCCTGGAAACCCTCTACAGTATTGTTATGAGTCAGAACCGACTCAATGGCACTTAACAATGACATGTACCTGAGGATGCTGACTAGAGGTCAACCAGAAAGATGTTGAGGCTATATTTTGAAGTGGACATGCCAACTTCTAAATGGACTGTTGTTTTTGTTAAGTGCTGTCAAGTCGGTTCCAGCTCATAGCGACCCTTGTTTAGGGTTTCCCAGGCGTTAAATCTTTGCAGCCAGCAGGCACAAACCACAGATCTTGTGGTTCATAGTCCAGCGCCTATCATAGGAGGCCACCACGCTTCCCTCTAAATGGATAAGACAGCTCAAATAATTGGATCTTCAGATGCTCTAGAGTCCAGGGAGACTGGGCCATGATACTGTCCTGGGCAAGCAGGCTTCAGAAGTGTGCTGTATGGCAGGCTTAGCTGATGTGGCTAGTAATTGTATCCAAGAATAAACAATACTGCGAGGATTCAGGGTAGAGGTTGGGGGGTTCCACATGAACCTCCAGAGTCTGGAAAGACCACAATGGATCAAACTGCCTCTTGATGAAGGGAAAAGGATTAGTGCTCAACACTGACACAATGAACCAGTGGTTTTGCCAGTATTTCAGATTGATAAATAACAATGTTCATCATCAGAAGCTTGGAATGGTTTTTTAAAGCCTCTCCATTTTATAGAACACCTCATCCTTGCATGTATTAAGAAAGGATCAAAAATTTTAACAACTACTAAGGTGGGGAAGCAACCTGGCCCTCACCCAGAAACCCTTTCACTTGCTGCTCCTGCCTTGTTTCTACCTTTCTGTAGCCTTCACTGCATGCTCCTCTTCTGTTTTTGTGTTTTGAGCCCTGGTTGATTTCTTACCACAGGCTCCTGGGCAGGGGCTGGCTGTGCCTGGGGCTGTTGTCCTGCTGTCACAGTCGTCTTCTGCTGCAGGCCAGCCTGCTGAGTCATCAGCTGTTGTGCATGCAGGGCTGGGGCCAACTGCTGCTGTTGTTGCTGCTGCTGCTGGTAGAAGTTCTGTATCAGCTGCTGTTGAGAGCCTCCTTGAGCCACTACTGGGAACTGAGTAATCGCTGGTTGCTGGGTGGCTGGATGTACTGCCTGAAACTGAGCAGGAGAAAAGTGGCAAGAAATAAAGACGTAAATAGAAGCCCATCTCCGTCCTAGAACCACATCTCACAAAAGATGATGTCTTGGTAAAAACTAAGACTAGTCCTGGAAGCTAAGAACCTCGGCCTGAAAACTCATGATGGAGACCTCAAAGGCATTTCAATAAAAATGGCAGTACCTTACCTTACACTGCTAGGCCCTAGCCACTGTACTGGGCTGCTTGCTGCATTTCCAACTGAGCTTCTACACCTAGCCTGGGAGAGCTAACCTACCTGACTAAAGATCGTGTGTTCCACAGGCTGGAGTGGAATAGAATGATCTCGCAACACACAGTGTGGTATTCTCTTTTCAGAAGTAAGCCTTTTAGAGGAATCTGAAAGTACCTAAGATTAAAATACTTCTCTAATATGAAACAAATGAATTGATGATAACAGAAAAGAATAACCTAAATGTTATCTGGCTATTAAGATGCATCTCAAACCATTCTGAGAATTATTTCCCACTAGCTTGACCTATCGAACTCCTGGGGAGGCACTGTAGGAGCAGCGCTGGACTGTGAACCATAAGGTCAGCAGTTCAAAGCCCTAAGCTGCTCCTTGGAAACCCTATGCAGGGTCGCTATGAGTCAGAACCGACTCGATGGCACTTAACAACAACAAAGTTTGACCTATATTAACCTCTCCCATATTTAAGCATCCAAAATATTCAGTATGGTATACTCTATGGTATAAAAAAATTTATTGATATTTTTGCTTATATTGGTAACTGTTTCAAGTCATATTCACCTATAAACTTCCTAAGGATAAGGCCCACTTCTTGTATGTCCTGAATTCCCCTTGCTAGGGATTATGGGCTAGGCACACAAACGATGTTCAAAAAGGGCCTAGTGGTGAAAAAAATCAGGACTTTGTCGTTGAATAGCCTAAATACTGTTATTCAGTTAGACAGTTAACAAAAAGTATATTGTTCAACTGGGGCAAGGTTAAAGGGTTAGCAAAGAAGTAGATGCCAAAAACAGCTGCCTATTTATAACATCAAAATGCTGGAAACAAACCAAATGTCCATCAAGAGGGGAACTGGCTGAATAAACTATGACATGGGCTTTAGATGGAACACTATAAACAGGAATAGGATATATCTTTATATATGGGATGAAGGGGACAAAATTTTACATATTTAACTCTGGAGTTATGTAAATGTTTTACAGATTCAAAAACAAAATTACATCAAAATTTAAAAAGCAGTACCTAAAAATTGAACAGAAAATAAAACAAGTCAATTTAGCTGTGCATCACATTGGCAGCTAAATTCCCTAGGAAATCATGTTCTAATGTCATAGGAAAAACAAACAAACAAACAAATAAGACAAGAACACTTTAAACTGTTTTCAGTAATCATCCTGACATTAATTTGAAACTATAAATCAAGTTAAGTAATATTCTAATGTTATTAGGAATCATGATTTCCAGATGGGAAAAATACAAATATAAAATTCAGTAAGTTAAACAAAAACCTTTAATACCAAAATTCAATAAGTTAAACAAAACCCTATAATACCAAATCTGAATTGGGAATATCAATCTGAATATATGGCGTATTATTTTCTTAACAAAACAAAACCTATTTTCTTGCAGCTGCCTACTGAGAAGGCCTAGAAACCAGTCCACTGGTAGATTATCCCTAGAACCAAGACTGTGGTGTCTAAATACTACTTTCATAAAGAAATGAAGATATTTAAGAAATGACTGATTTCACGTCTAATGTAAAATGAGCCTGGAACAGTAGGGACAATCTGAGCATCAAAATAAATAAATTTTCTAAATGTTATGACATATTGAAACCCATCAAATATGCTAAAATCCATGAGTTGAAACACACACACACACACACACACACACACAAAGCAACTCAATTGCTCCTCTTTGGATAATATTAGAATCAAACTCATTCTGAAAACTGGTAAACAAAGAGAAACAAATATTTATCCTGCCTTTTTGGTACAAACAATACCTCAAAAGGTAACCAAATACTTGATAAAGTTCTTTAAAAAATTCCAGTGCTAAATGAAGAAGGAATGTTACAATATTATTTTATTGTCTTGAATGAATTAGTGGATTCAGGAAATGATCAGCAATGACTGCTAAACTGACGGGGATATATAATATCAGCTCTGAAGCGATGCATCAACAGACAACACTTAAAGCCATGGACTGATCTTCATATTACTAGAAACGACAACTAGACATTACATGCCTCTTGACATAATACCACAGGAAGTACAAACACTATCAAACTTAAAATAATATTGATCAAGTCTCAAGAAATTAGACCCCTAGTTGACATGGGTTAAAGGAATGTATTAAACAATACCAGAGGGATGCCATTAGTCTAATCCAGAATGTGGGCAATTCTACAAAATAAATGACCCAGTTTCTTAAAAAAAGAAAATGAATAAATGACAAGAAAGGAATGGAGAGGGAGAGGGAACACTGTGGATAAAAGGGGACTTAAAAGATATATCAATCATTATAAAATTATTATATGCTATAGTAAAAAATGAAATGATATTAAAAAAAAGATATGGTGAGACAGATAGCTTAATATTGTAGCGAGAAGGCATATTTGGTTAGAACTAGCTGTCAAAATGGACTCTACAATAAAAGCGCATAAATGAGTTGATGTAATAAGGCAAGTGGTGGTGGTGGCTGTGTGCCGTGGAGTCGGTTCCGACTCATACTGACCCTGCACAGGGTTTCTGAGGCTGTAAATCTTTACTGGAGCAGAAAGCCTCATCTTTCTCCTGTGGAACAGCTGGTAGTTTCAAACTGCTAACCTTGCGGTTCGCAGCCTGATTCGTAACCACTATGCTACCAGAGCTCCTTAAGGCAAGTAGAAAGCATAAATAAATACAGTATGCGGATCTTATTAGAACCTGCTTCAAACAAACCCACTCCCTAAGAAAGATACCAGTACCTACTGGGTCTTTTTATAATGAAGACTCTGATATGCAAAGCAAGGGTCAGGCTCTGACTACCTTACCTGTTGAGTCTGGGCCTGCTGTGGTGGCGGCGGAGGTTGCTGCTGCTGCTGCTGGTGGTAAAATGCACCCGCTGGCTGCTGTGCTGGCTGCTGCTGTGGCTGGAGCTGCTGTGGCTGCTGCTTGAGGAAGAGTTGCTGCTGGTGCTGGGGTGTGGCCTGGGCTTGAGTGGGCAGACTCTGAGTCTGAGTCGAAGGTGTCTGCTGAGGAGTGGGTGGAGCCTGTGGCTGCTTGGGCTGAGATTGTTGTAGAGGTTGGTTGGGTTGGGGCTGGGTTTTTGGTTGAGGAACACTGGCTAAAAGGCCAGGCTGATTGCTGGGTCCTGCAATGAGATTAAACTCCATGTAAGGGATTAAAACTCTTCCAGACAAAAGCACCTTTCTTTCTTGTTGAAGCAATAAAGAGGAGGCGATAGTTAGTGGGAAGATGGTACCAAGATCCATGTGCTCCTCAGTGATTCTGTACATGCTCTTCGTGACCTGGAATGTCTTTCCTTCTTCCTGCTAAATTAGGTGCTTCCTAGCTTTCAAAACAAAAGTTCAATAATAAGATTCGATACTTGCCTCTTCAGAAGTCTTCCCTTATTCATCATCCCAGTTAGTCAATGACTCCCTTAGTTAGCACCCTGAGTATGGTGTCTTCAAATAGACTTTGAGGCTACTGTGGTGGTGGTGGTTATGTCCCGTGGAGTCATTTCCGACTCATAGCGACCCTGTACAGGGTTTCCGAGGCTGTAAATCTTTACGGGAGCAGAAAGCCTCGTCTTTCTCCCACGGAACGGCTGGTACTTTCGAACTGCTGACCTTGCAGTTCGCAGCCTGATTCGTAACCACTACACTACCAGAGCTTCTGAGGCTACTGTAGTCTAAGCAAAATCTTTACACTTGTTGGAATGATGTATGACAGAGGCATTCTTTAATGCTTTATATGTGGCTACACAACCCTAGTCTAGCTGCTTGGCTATAAGTAAGTGGTCACCAAATTCAGCTTCCTACTTGGAGAAAGATGGTTATGCTCAGTTAATTGATAATTTGGCTCAGTCTTCGCTATGAAGCCACACTCAGTCAGTGCAATAGGAAAAGTATGCCAAAATGTGGAAGTGAGATAGATAGTTCAAGAGACCAAGCATTAAAGAGGCAAGTCTTATTTCTTTAAAGGTAATGTAAAGAAGACGACGTATAAGAAATAAAGAGGTAGGTATGGGATGAATAGACCAAATCATAAAATCAGGGCCAAGCCAAGAAAAAAAAAGAGGCAACAGACTCCAGTGGCCTTGGAGACTCATCCGTGAATTCAATGAAATGCATCTCTTTTTCTAGTTTTACCATACATGTTCAATGGCAGTTCACCACCTTCTTAAGGAAAACCATTATTCATTATGTACCAGGTTTTCCCAAAGTAAAACCAGGCATTCTAAAAATTTATGATCATCCTGAAATCATTCCAGGTATACCATGTTTCAAACCAATCTCATTACTGACCTGCAACCTGAGGTGGGGGCTGAACCGTGGCCCTCTTTCGAGGTGTCAGGGCTGGCTGGATGGGAAGGATCCCTGGGTTCGGCTGAGTCTGCCCGGCTTTAGGCCTCTGGCGGGGTGCAATTGAAGTTTCTGTGGTGGGAATGGGATCTGTTAATCTAGAAAAGTAAAAGAAAAAAAACACAAAGATTTCCATTAAAGCACGGGAAAATGGAGAAGAGGAAGGCAGTGTCCCTGGTACTTTCTCCTAAACAGCCAATCAAACATTCTAGATCTGTTTGATCAACATTTCCCAAAGGGTGTCATATAGGAAGTGTCTGTGTTACTAAATGAAAAATAAATTGTGTGGACAGGTAAGTTTTTAACACAGAGATGAAAATATAGTTGAGATTTCTTCCATTCAGAACACCTTATAACCTTTTATGTGACAATATTCATGGAAAACTTCAAAGAGAGCACAGAATACAGTGCCTCTCAAACTTATTGACTTGGGGTCCCTTTTACCACATTACCTCTTACGATTTCCTAGAATACACTTTGAGTGGTGATACAAAGATGAATTTGAGACAGATGGTTTCTTATGTAGAAGGAATTCAAACTTGGTTAGAACTAGTTGACAAATGGTCTCTCTTACAAAGATAGCAAGAGTGAATCTAACAGGATAATGAGAAAGGATAACAAATAATTAAAGACAAAGGATTTGAGAGTGTGACAGAAATCCATTTCCTCCAACATATGCACTCTTTTTCTTCCTTGGAGTCCTGGTATGGCGCTGCAGGATAATGCGCTAGTCTGCAAGGTCAATTTGAGCCGCCAGGTTGGAGATTCAAACCCACCAGCCACTTCTCTTGGAAACCATATAGAGGGTCACTATGAGTCAGAACCTACTGGGCAACACTTAACAACAACAATGTCTTCCTTGGTTATAACATTTTAAAGTGGCTATAGGCTCACCAGAGTAGAAATTGCATTGCCCAATTTCTCTTGCAACCAGGCCATGTGTTTAAGTATTGGGCAGGCAGAATATAAACAGATTGTTATGGACAGCTTTTAGAAATCTTAAGAAATGACTGCTGTATGCCCTTTGCCTGTCTTCTCTGACTATTCTTGATTCTGCTGCAGGGAAGATGGATGCTGCCATATTGGTCCATGAGGTCAGAGCAACACATAAGCATGGCAGAGTGGTTAACTTGAAGAAGCCTGGTTCCTTGAGGAATTTATGTAGCAGAAATGCCTGGACTACTTACCATCAGACTTTATTGGCAAAAAAGAAAAATAAAATCTACGTTATATAAGCCACTGTCATTTTGGATTTCCATTCATTTCAATTACTCTATGTTCAAGAGCAAGATGCAGACTTTTTTGGCATCCATTATTGGTCTTTTCTATCTTTCCTGCCTTTTTTATTTTATTTTTTGTTTTGTTCTTTAATGTATCTCAAGAGGCTGGAATAGAACCTGGCACAGAGTAGGCACTTAAAGTAATCTGGATGTTGACAGGAAGAAGGAAAGCCTGTGTAGGTTGATAGACGAGATGGTCTCCAGGTAGATTTCTGACTCTTGTTTCCCCTTCCTCAGGCCAGAGCAGAGAAGGAACGATTGTGAACAATCTCTCACTGTGCTACCACAACAAACTCATCTTGGCCCCCATGGTTCGGGTAGGGACGCTTCCAATGCGGCTGCTGGCCCTGGATTATGGAGCAGACATTGTTTACTGTGAGGTAAGGGGCTCTTGGTTTTTCTGTTTCCTGTCTTTTTTAATGACTTTTTGTTTTCTTCAAGTATGTTTCTGATGTCATCCCACAACTCATCTACTCTTTGGTCATTAGTGTTCATTGTGTCAAATCTATTCTTGAAATGGTCTCTAATTCAGGTGGGATATATTCAAGGTCATACTTTGGCTCTCAATCACCCGTTTTAATTTTCTTCAGCTTCAACTTGAACTTGCATATGAGCAACTTCCACAGTTGGCTCATCTTGTTCTGATTAGTGATGTTGAGTTTCTCCATTATTTAATTCCACAGATGCAGTGGATTTGATTCCTGTGTATTCCATATGGTGAGGTCCAACGAATGAGCTGAGCCTTCCTCTGTTTCCAACTTCTACATTTCAACCACCAGTAAATATCAATGTACATTGACTGCATGTTTGATCAATTTCAGACTGCAGAAGTTGGTAAAAATCTTCAATTTCTTCATCTTTGGCATTACCGACTGGTGGGCGAATATGAATTAATAGTCATTGTAACTGGTCTTACTTGCTGTGGTGTTAAATGCTATCAAGTTGGTTCCAACTCACTGACCCTGTATAGGGTTTCTAAATCTTTGTGGGAGTAGAAAGTCTCATTTGTCTCCCACAGTCTTCTTTGTAGGTGTATGGATATTATTCTTTCACTGACAGAGATAAACTGTGGTGTATTACTTGAGGATAGATCTTAAAAGGCTCTTTTTGACGATGAATGTGACACTGTTCCACTTCAATTTGTCATTCCTACAATAGTGGACAATATGATTATCCAATTAAAAATGGTCAATACCAGACGATTTCAACTCACTCATGACTAGGATATCAATCTTCATCCATTCCGTTTCATTTTTGGCAATTTCCAATTTCTTAGATTCATAGAAGCGGAGAATATATAAAAAAATGTTTACCTGTGTTTTATTAACTATGCAGACATTCAACTGTGTGGATCACAACAAACTATGGATAATACTGTGAAAAATGGAAATTCTAGAACACTTATTTGTGCTCATGTGGAACTTGGACGTAGATCAAGAGGCAGTAAATCAAACAGAATAAAGGGATGCTTTGTGATTTAAAATCAGGAAAGATATGTGCCAGGATTGTAGTCTTCCACCATACTTATTCATTCTGTATGCTGAGCAAATAATCTGAGGAGTTGGACTATGTGAAGAACATGGCATCAGGATTGGAGGAAGACACATTAACAACCTGTAATATGCAGAGAGCACAACACTGCTTGCTGAAAGTGAAAGGGACATGAAGCACTTACTCATGAAGACCAGAGACTACAGACTTCAGTGTGGAGTCTACCTTAACATAAAGAAAAATCTTCGCAACTGGGCCAGTAAGCAACCTCGTGATAAGTGGAGAAACAGCGAAGTTGTCAAGGATTGCATCTTACTCAGATCCACAATCAATGCCCATGAAAGAAGCAATAAAGAAATGTAACAATGTATTGTATTGGACAATTCTGCTGCAAAAGACCTCTTTACAATGTTAAAAAGCAAGGACTTCACTTTGAGAATTAAGGTGCACCTGACCAAGCTATGGTATTTTCAATCACCTAATATGCAAGGTTGGTGGTTCGAGCTCACCAGCCGCTCCTCAGAAACCCTATATAGAGTCACTATGTGTCAGAACCAACTTGATGACACTTAACAAGAACACTATGCCTGAAAAAGCTGGATAATGACTAAGGAAAACCAGAGGAGAACTGCTGTATTTAAATGATGGTGTTGGTGAAAAATATTGACTACCAGAAAAATGAACAAATCTGTCTTAGAAGAAGTTTAGTCGGAATGCTCCTTGGAAGGGAGGATGATGAAAGTTTGTCTCGTGTACTTTGGACATGTTACCAGGAGGGACCAACCCCTGAAGAAGGACATCATGCTTGGTAAAGTAGAGGGTCAACAAAAACTAGGAAGACCCTCAATGAGATGGACTGACACAGTGGCTGTGACAAAGGGCTCAAATATAACAACAATTGTGAGGCTGGTGCAGGACCAGGCAGTGTTTCATTCTGTTGTGCACACAGTTACTATGAGTCAGAACCAATTCAACTGCACTCAACAACAACACATGGCCTAATGAAACCATACAGAGAGGACTGCTGTGTGGTCTGTTTGCTCCTTGTAATAATGCTGAAGCTTACGTGTTAATTTCCATTCATTTTCCAGCAGTTCAAGCAGCTGGTGAACAGCTAATAATGACCAGAGTTGGCTGTGCTTTGAGAAACTGCACTTTAGGGACCAAACAAACAAATTTCATTTATTTGGTTAAGACTAAAACAAACAAGCTTCATGACTATTCCCAAAAATAAGTCAGGCAGTCACCATGAAATGCAAAACAGGAAGCCAAGCAGCTGACCCCAGTCCTTCCTATGACATGCCTCCAAGGTATGTGTACTCTGGGCCCAGGGAGTTTTCACTTGTATCCTACTAATAGGATGCCACTTAGCCCACAGCGCCACACCAGGACTCCATTCTAATAATATCAGCCCCAAATAGCAAGTCTGAAAGATGTGAGCATGGCAGAGTCACCTTATGACATTGAAAGGTGATGAAGAACATGAATATGTGCTTTGCTAAGTGTGTGAAAAACCAAGGCCGCCCCACGTTACAGCCACATCTGGAAGAGCTCTCTGCATAAAATGTTCAACATTTTTTTTAGATGCAGAAGTTATTTCACAGTTCTATTAAACTTCACACATTCTCATCAGGATTGTCGTCATTTCCCTGCCATGGGAGGGTGGCAGAAAAAACAGAAGGGATAAGCATCCCCTGGGTCACCCCAGACTTCGGCACTTGGAAGGTGAGGTGGTCATGAGCATATGCCTGCAGACCTTCAACTCTAGGGGTATGTTATTGGGGTTGGCCTAAGGTCAGACTGCCCTCAAGCTGCTCCCAGGAATGGCTGAATGCTGCAGGGAGGTGAAGGCAGGCTCCTTCCTGGGAGGCAGGGGCTCCTCCTCTGGTCAGCTGGCAGGCCAGGCCAGGGCACTCCCATTCAACCGCCTCCTTGCTGTTGCTCTTTCTGAATCACATTGTATGGACTTCAGGGGGCTCTTTCCAGCAATTCCTGGCTGTCTCTCTATTTTCTCTTATGTGGACATATTCCCTTAATAAAATTCCACCTTATTTAACCCTCTCTTGGCTTCTCAAAAGACTCCAAGTAACACAGAAAGAGTCTTTTGATCTTCATGGATTCAGTGCTCTGACCTGCATTTCCCAATGAGGCGGGAATTAAGAAAACGAAGAAGGGAAAGGGGGAGGAGGAGCGGAGTGGTGAAAAGACGAAACTCAGGACACAACACAGGTTTAGGACACTTGTACTAGCAGTGTTATCACTGAAGGCCCCACCGTCTAGTCCCAAACCAGAGAATCAGCTGCAGAGTTCCTGGTTCTCTTTCAAATGCAGATTAGAGTATTTCATTATGTTTCTCTGTCTTCTCACAGAACCATTTCTGTTGAGGGGAACACACCTTGTGTACCTGTCCTGTGCAACCTTTGGATCATGGCTATTAAAAAATCCGGAAACAAGACAGCCACCCTGCTACTACAGCAATCGCAGCAGGAGAGAGCACAGGAAGGCAGTTCTTACCTGGCCTTTGGCTGGGTCTTTTTTGCAGCTGCCTCACTGGCTTTCACTGGTTCAGGAAGCTTTGCAGGAATGGGAGAGTTCTATAGAATCAGAAAAAGAAACAGAAAAACAGCAAAAAATATCACAGCCTTTTTTGTAAAAGATAATCCAGCCTGATGACTGAGAGAAATACATCTGCGAGCGTTACAGAGTGGCTTCCAGGCCTTGATCTCTGGTAGACAGAAGGGAAGCTAATCAAACGTCTATCCTGTCTAACACCACCCAGAGGAGAGAGCAGTCTCGATACAGCACACCCCTCCCCACCATCCTCCTCCTCTGTACCAGCCTCAGGTCACTAGTGCTTGATCTCGGTCCTCTTCTCTGCCTACAGCACAGCTTAGAAGTGCTGTTATAAAAGGAATGGAAAAAAGATGTCTGCAGCCTGCATTATTTAAGCTTCACTCCCAGCTGGCTAGTGTGCCAAACCAGGGGGCATTCATTCTACTCATTGGAATGAAAAAACTAAGGCCACCAATGTGTCTGGGTACTGAGACGACATCACTTCCCAAGGCCTGAATCATCATTCAGTTCACAAGTCAAGTGGGGCTCCTCTAGCCTGGATTCTGCACCACCTAACACCGCCTCTAGAGGGAGCTGCAGCTGTCCATAACCACAAAACAATTGTCCTCCACTAGTGATGGATTTCAAAAAACATGAGATGTGTGAAGTCTACTTTTTTTTTTTTTTTGGTAAGTAGGTATTAATCAAAATGTTTCCAATTAGATTTAATGTTATTTTATCTTATGAATGGGAAAGTGGGACAACAAAAGCAAACACATGAGCTTATGACATATGAACCCTCGTTTTAATGTATGAAATCTAAGAAACAAAATACAAGTTACAACATGACTTTCAGGAGGGACATCCCATTTCCTTCACGGTTCCATGTGGGAGGAATTTCTGGTAGAAAATTTAAGCTGCCTCCTTACTTTTCCGGCATTTATCCTTCAAACGAAGAGAATAGCATATCTCACTTGTAAGACTGGGAGGAAAAAGCAAGCTCATCTTTTTCCCTTGTGGAAGAACTCATCAGAGTCCAGCATGTGCTGCTTAGTCATGTGTAGCTAATGTTAGGGAGCCTGACTGGTCAAGGCATGTTCTCTGACTCACCCTTACTAGTCATTAGTAATCGTCAACAGTGTGACCCTCACATTTGATTGCAAACGTGGCAGTGAGAGAGTGTTGTCAGCACTCTCAAACCCAAACAGTGCCATCGACAATTCATTATTTTATGAATTAGCAAGAAAATTTCAAATTAGAACCTATATCACGGTATCCATTAGTCAAATATTCAAATATGGTTTGAAACAATGTTACAATTAGTAAAAAGTATGTTCATAAGCACTGTACTCTGAAAACTCTGAATGTCCAGTTCATGATTACTAAGTATAGAAAATATTCTATACTTGGTGTGTGTGTGCAGAGGGTAGAATTGCAAGGTGAGTTATAGATAGACAACAGCAGAAGCAAAACCAAGACGGCTCTGCTACAATGAAGGAGAGAAGGGACAAGGGTATATGTGGCAATAGGAGGAAGGCAAGTCCCAACCATGCCTCAGAAAAGCAGCCTTAACATCTTGGAGGTAAACCTAACAGGCTTTCTGAGAACTCTGAAAGCCAAGAGGACATGAAGTTAGTCAATATTTACCCAAAGTGTTCAACTCAATCCCAGTGTAAGTGTCTCAGTTTTACAAGTAAAGTCTATGGGAAAACTGGATTCCCTTGATAGCAACAGCTTCATAGTTAGCTTTGAATGTCCTCTTATAGGCAAAGCAATGGGCATCTATATTTATTTACAAGGCTGTTTAACACTCCAAGGATTGATTATAAGTGGTAATTTAATAACAGTTACTTTCCTTAAAAACCATCATTCTTCACATACCTACCTGTACATTCGGGATTGGGCATTCTTTCTTGAGTAGTTTAAATGAGAAGTAGGAGACTTGGTAAATATCTGGCCTTTTATCAGGGTCGGGTTCCAACATATACCCTAAGACAAATATATGCCAACTTACTTAATAATATCTCAGCAGGTATGACATTAGCTAGGAAGCATAATCTGCCCCCCCCTTTGCTACCAAGTTGTGCAGTTTAAAATTTTTTATATCCCACGAAAGTCAGACAAGCACAATTAGCCCTTTTCTATTCTCCTCAGAAAAAGAAGCTCTCACTTTCTTAAGATTCCTACTATTCACAAGAAAATATCAAAATATTGAAGTTCACACTGTCCTGCACAAGAGGGACTCCAGCGAGGCTGTTGTTGCTGTTAGCTGCTGGAGAGTCAGCCTCCTGTTCATGATGGCCCCATTCACAATACAATAGGACTGTTTTGATTCACAGAGTTTTCACTGGCTAGCTTTTTAAAAAAGCGATTGCCAGGTCTTTCTTCCTAGTCTGTCTTAGTCTAGATGCTCTCTTACACTTGTTCAGCACCACAGTAACATGCAAGCCTACACTGACAGATGAGTGGTGCATTGGTCAGAAACTGAACCTGGATCTCCTGCCTAGAAAGTGACGATCCTACCACTAAGCCAAGCTGCCACATTTGTATTCCAATACTTCGGACACGATTTGGTCTGACTTTTATAGTTCATACAAACTTGTTAAACAAATGATTATTCTTGATAACTGCAACTAAAACCCAAATTTCATGAATTTACTTAATAATCCTTCTGTTGAAAATATTAGCTTATTTCACTTACCACAAAGTGGCATATGCAGATTTACTTTGACCCTAATCCATGGATCACCTGTCTCTTGCCCTCTCTGAAGCTGGAAGAAGACCCTCAAGATAAAAAACCTTTGAGAACACACACACACACACACACACATACCTACAAACAACAATGCAAGGCAATTTTATAGCATAACAAAATGAAAGGCTTAGGCACTAAGTTCAGAAAAGACAGACGCACGACAGCCTTGTGAAGGCCTTGGCAAAAAGATGGACTTGCGTTTGTCCTTGAAGGCAAGGGGAAAAGATGAGAAAACTATCTTGGCAAAGAAGGACTCTGAAGATGGAAAGAGAATGCTATAAAGTTTACTGAACAGGGGCAGGAGTGATGTGATTTTGTGAAATCCATTGAGTGGTGAGGATGTGTTAGATGGATTGAAAAGGCAGGAAGGAGACAGGCTGGTGTCCAATGCATCAGTACAGATCTGAGCTGACAGGGTCTCTATATAGTATGGCAACATGGAAGCGACTGGAGAGAATGTAACAGAAAGAGAAGAAATTCAAAAGAATGAATTACTGCAGCTTAGGAAATGACTCGTGTACTTTGGACGTGTTATCAGCAGGGACCAGTTTCTGAAGAAGGGTCAGTGAAAAAGAGGAAGCCCCTCAAAAAGACAGAATGACACAGTGGCAACAATGGGTTCAAACATAGCAAGGACTGTGAGGAAGGCTCAGGACCAGGCAGGGCTTTGTTCTGTTGTAGATCAGGTGGCTATGAGTTGAAATCAACTCAACAGCACCTAACAACAGGAAATGACTGGCTTTTCCTTCGCTTTTGCTTTTGAGATCAAACTAGTTGCCACTGAGTCAACTCTGACTCATAGCAATCCCATGTGTCAGAGCAGAAATGTGCTCCAGGAGGTTTGCAAATATTGACTTTTCAGAAGTGGATCGCCAAGTCTTTCTACTGAGGCACCTCTGGGAGGGCTTCAGCCCCTCAGCCTTTTAGTTACTATGCTTTCTGTTTGTACTACCCTGGGACTCAAGCTGAATCCAAAAGAAACCTTAAGTTTTAGGCATCCAGGCTTGAATGGTGATACCAATGAGAAAAACTGAAAAGATAAGAGTACCAGGAATAATGGGAGAAGGAGCAGTGGTAATTTAATTTTTAGACATGAGCGTGCAAAAGTGTCTACTAAGGCACATGTACGTATATGAGTGTGCATACTGGTATATCTGTAGACATTTGTTCATACATGTCTAAAAATATTCACATATATAATAAACCATATGGTAGGTACAATTACAGATGCTACCCAGACATAACCAAATATCCCACAGGATAGGTTCACCCGATTTGAGGATTGGGACCATAGTCTCGTGAAATAACTTGGTCATTTGATATAACTTAATATAAAGTTCATAAATATAATGTTCTATATTCTCGTTTGGTGAGTAGCATCAGGGTCTTAAAGTTTGTGAGTGGCCATCTAAGATACAACTACTGGTCTTTATTCATCTGGAACAAAAGAGAACAAAGGAAACCAAAGACTCAAAAGGAAACCAGACGACAGGAGTCAAAGTCTACATGAACCACAGTCACAGCCTTATCTAATCCGAAACCAGAAGAACTCAATGGTGCCAGCTATCACTACCAAACATACTGTGCTAGAGAAACAATAGAAGGTCCTGGACAGAAAGAGAGAAAAATGTAGAACAAAACTCATATTCCTTAAAAAGTCCAGACTTACTAGACTGACCGAGACTAGAGGAACCCACAGGATGATTTTCCTAAAATACCCTTTCAACTTGAAACTAAAATTACTATTGGTGGTATTAAGTAATAGATTGGATTGTAAAAGAAACAATACCATCTGTGAATACTGTCCACCCTTAAACAGTCAACTATATGAGAACGTAAAGTCAACATATACCCTAAAACAAAGACGAGAAGTTAAGGATGGGCAGGGAAGCTAGATTCATGGAAAAAGAATAAAAACAATGGAAATAACAAGACTGTTGACATATTATGAAAAATACAGTAAATGTCATAGAACAAACTCTATAGAAATTGTTAAATGGAAACCTATGTAAACTTTCACCTAAAACACAATAAAATATAATATTATTAATTTAGACATGGGAATTTAAACCAGAACCTTCAAGTAGTTCGGCTGAGCTTGGGAAAGATGTTAGTGTTATAGACATTCATTGGCATTGTTGTGAAGTGCTGTTGAGACTATATGGTCTTCCAAGGAGCAGCTAATAGGTTTGAACTGCTGACATTGCAATTAGCAGTCCAGTGCTTATCCTACAACGCCACATCAGGACTGCAAAGACATTCATTATTTTTCTCAATATAAATTTACTGCACAAACATCACAAAGAAAAGAAATAGTTACAAAGAATTCTATCATTCTAACATCAAACTTGGCCAATTGCTCATCTTTTCTTCCAATCTTATTTACACAGCTATGATTCTAGTATAAATATCATGCTTTAACTCAGAAAACAACCTAATAATCATTATATGCCAAATGTATTCCTTTTAATACCTTCCTCTTTGTTTTGTTAATAAACAGCAGATTTGGATAAAAGTAGGATAATGGAAATTGCGTGCATAGTCACTAAAAAGTTAGGACCTCAAGTAAGAGTCCATAATTCCTCAGGTGCAATTCTCCATGTTTATAATGGATAAAACTATATCTAATTAAAACAAATTTTCATTGTGTTTTTGGTGAAAGTTTACGTAGCAAATTCGGCTCCCATTTAGTAATTTCTACACAGGTTGTTCAGTGCCACTGGTTATATTTTACACAGGGTATCAACTTGATTCTTATTTTCATTCTGGCTGTTTTGTTTCCAGCATACTTGTTTAGAGATTACTTTGCCTTCTTGTCTTTGCTTTTTTTGTTTAGAATATATGTTGACTGTTCAATCTCTTATAGATGATTTTTTTAAAGGAACACAGTACTCAGAGGTGCTATTGTTTACGAGCCAATTTGTTACTTAGCCAAAACGAACAAACAAAAATACCCACATTTATATTTATAGAGTCTTACGAATTAAGATAGTAAAAAAATGTAAAAAGGTCTACTTGACATTTGCTGTCTCTATCTCCAGTGCATACCCACCTACACCCAAACTGGATTGTTTAGGATTTATAAGCCATAATGATTGAAACTCAAATGTCATATGTCTTGACTGAAGTGAATAGATAAACATCTCTTGTTTCTTTTGGATTTTAGTATAGGGGTTTGCCTGTACTAAATTATTCTACAATCTAGGTAACAAACATTAGTACATATGCTTGCTATAATGATACAAAAGCATTTTGTTGTAGTTGTTAGGTGCCATCGAGTCAGCACCGACTCATAGCGTCCTTATGCACAGCAGAACGAGAACACTGCTGGATCCTGAGTCTATCATTGCTGCTACTTGGCTAATCCATCTCATTGGGGGTCTTCCTCTTTAGCATGGGGGATCGTAAAAGACTGTTTAAAATAAAACAATGTATGCCTGTTATAGCGGGAGAAAGATGAGGATTTCTACTCCTGTAAATATTTACAGCCTCGGAAAGCCTATGCAGGGTCGTTATGAGTCAGAACCGACTCCACGGCACATAACAACAACAACAATGCTTGTAATAAAAAGCCTGTGGTTAACCTAAGTGAGAGAGAAATCTGGTTTCATAGAATTACGTAGCTTAATTATGTATTCACACTCCAGCCAACCAACGAACGGGATCATTTGAATTTGAAATGCTTCCAGACTTGCAAAGATGACTTTCTTATCATTTGATATGAGTCAGCTGGACTTCTTTTGGTTCCAGAGCTTCCACACAGACTAGAGAACACAGCCATAGTGTGTGGCTCAAAGCACAGTTAGAATTTCTGCTCAGGGGTGAAACAGACTTTGGATTTCTAGTGAAAGGATCCACCACTTTGATTAGCTCCTGTTACAGCCATTTTCAACTTTGAGATTACATTATCTTTGAGTTTCCAATGACTTACAACTATCTTGGCATTTAACCCATTATTCCTGGAACTGAATCCCTTTGCTCCATCTGCAATTCTCTAATATATCCCCAGAGATGAAAGAATTTAAAAGAAACTAGAAAGTTGAAATACTTACTAATTAGGCAGTGCATGTCTTGGGAATATCGAGAGTTATCAGGAATTGTGAAGTTTCCGTCACAAATTGCCACCTGACTCTCCCCAAATGGCAAAGTAAAGTAGCATAATTTATACAACAAACATCCAAGGGCCTAAAGAAAGAAAGAAAGTAGATTGCTTACTGGTGATTTATCTACCCTAAGTGTAAGTGGGTCTAAATAAGGGACATGGTACTGCCCATAATTACAGATATAAAAACCATACCCTATAAACTTACTGAAAACTTTAACTGAGAACCCAACACCACTGTTTAGTTCCTGAGTTGCATTATTTCTACCATCACTACCAAAGTGTGCGCCAATAAAGAACAAGTACTTGAGCTATTTTTCTCTTAGGACCTTGTATTATGATGTGAAAACCACCTAAGTAATGGAAGGTCACCTAAGTAATTTTCACAGGGTTCTGAAGTAATCTTTGACATGCTTCAGAAAGCAGTGGCTGGTGCCCCCGTTTCAAGAAGAACCTTGAGAGATAAGTAGACAACGATAAGGTACTGTCTGCATTCAATTTGCAAGTTTACACTCAAGTCAGCTGATACATGAGCTGTGGACACCTACCCAGATGTCTGCCTTTGTAGTGATGATTTTGCCACTGTACAGGTTAACCATTTCTGGTGCTCGGTAAGACAGCGTGGTGTATCTAAAATCAAGAGATTAATTTTTGTTAAAAAATGTCAATACTATAATTAAAAAACAACAAACAACTTTAATAAGAGCCCAGTTCCCTAAGAGCAATCTGCAGAAGGGAGTGCAAAACCTTAGTCCAAATAAAATGAAATGCTGCCCTTCTCATTTATGTCTTTGGTTTGCCAAATTTGGGCCCTGTCATACCTTTGTCTGTCTAGCAGCAGTCCTTATCATCTTATGAACGCATGGGACCCAGACACGAATGCACTCATTATACATTAACTCTCAAAATGACTTTTCTTGGGTCCTTAAATGACAAAATGTTCATACTGTAAACTTTCTTCCTGTAAAGTTATCAGGTGTCTGACACTATGTTTTGTTCACTTGTTCCTAGAAGTGGCAATGTCTTTCAATGTGGCCTGATAAAGAGGCATGTAATACTGATGGGGAAGCCCTGGAGAGCAGCAGAGCAGAGAGAGGGTCCTGGCTGGAGGGGGATTGAGAGTCTTTGATATTTGCTCCTGATATAGGGCTACACAGGGAACCAATTTTCCTCTAATCTCTGGCTCAAGAAAAGAGTAGCACGTTCTCAAATTGAATATCTGGGTGCTACTGAGCATGTAACTTGGGCTGTTTGTATCTTTAGAACCCAAGTGGAACTGTGGTTAAGTGCACCAAGAGCCTTGAAGTAGAAGTCTTGCCTCAGGACTGGGTGCCCAGGGTAATGCATGAAGGCAGAGGCGGGGCCAGGATATAAATGCTAGATTGTTGATTTTTTAGTAGTAATAGTTAAGTGTTGCTACCTATGGAAAAATCTGTACTGAAGTCACATTTCTGTAGAAGCCCTTTCTTATGGAAATCAGCAGTTCAACATTTTGAGAGACTTAAAATGAAACAAAACACCAAAAAAACCACTGCTGTAGAGTCAATTCCAACTCCTAGCGACCCTACAGGTCAGACTAGAAATTCCCCATAGACCTTCCAAAGGCTGTGTATTTTTATGGAAGCACACTGCCATGTCTTTCTCCCATGGTGGGTTTGAACCTCCAACCATACAGTTACAGTTAGCAGCTGAGCTCTGTAAACACCAATGCTCATCAGTAATTGTACAGAAAAAAAAAAAGGAATCAAAATTCATGGTCGATTCGACTCATGGTGACCATGTTTAGGGTTCTGAGGTTGAAAATCTTTACAGGAGCAGAAAGCCCCATCTTTCTTCCAAAGAGCTGTTGGTGCGTTCAAACTGTAGTTAGCAGTCTAGTTCTTATCAATAAACTTTTGTTGTTATTGAGTTCTGTCAAGTCGGTTCCAACTCACAGCGACCCTGTGTAGGGTTTCCGAGGAGCGGCTGGTGAGGTTGAACCACTGACCATGAGGTTCAAACCGACCTTGCAGTCCAGTGCATTATCCCACAGTACCACACCAGGATTCCTCTTAATGATCTTATCCAGCGTTCATTCCATTAGACTTCAGCAGGAGTTCTAACAGGTGAGTTCCTTATGTTAAGTGCCGTCGAGTCAGTTCTGACCCATAGCGACCCTGTATAGGGTTTCTAAGGAGCAGCTGGTGAGCTTGAACCGCCAACCCTGCAGTTCAAATGACTTGGCAGCTTGGCACATTAGCCCATAGCGCCATGCCAGGACTCCTAAAACTGTAAAGTGAACTTTCATTCACAGCCCGTCTGGTGATTTCAAACTACTAACCTTGAGAATCGCACCCCGACTCACAACCACTACACTACCATACAAAGCGAGTTACAGAGTTCACTAAAAAGTACATCTGACCAACTGATATTGTTGTGGTTGTTTGACTGTATTTATAAACACCATCCATAAAATGAAAGTAAAGATGCTGCTGTGAAAACGACAAAACTCCAAGGTAGAGGGACGCTTACTTCTTAATCTCATCTTCTACTGCATTGACTCCCTCAGTCTGTGGATTCTGGAATTTGTTGGTGGCACTTCCAAAGTCACACAGGACGTAGTGGCCTCGGTCATGCAAGAGGATATTTTCAACCTGAAAAACAGTCCCCAATCATCCATTTCAAGTTGTCATTTAGGAATGTATGTGAATATTTCCTTTCTGACAGCCCCACTAATATACACAGGAAACTTACTCCCCTTTAAGTATCCAACTGGGGTCATCTGATGTGGAACCAAAGAAAGGATGTGCACAGCAACAGGGTCAAATGAGAGCAGGGGGCAATAAGAGGAAGCTCCACAAAGACACGAACAACAGAGAACATTTTTCTCGAGTTCCAGCCACATTTCTCACCTCTGTACAAAGTTCTCTGTACTTCGGTTCTTGCTATTCTTTATGTCTAGAATACTCTTCATGATCCCACCTCCTTACTCACTACCACAATCCATTCATCTTTCAAAACACTGCTTACCCTCCTCTTTGAAGCCTTCCCCAGGCTCCTGCTCAGACAAACGTCACTCCTTCCCTCAGTTCCTTCAGGACTTTGTTCTTATATGATACCAATTACATCACTTGGACTTTGCAAGTACATACACATCATTTTCTTTACGACACTAGGCTAGGCTTTTCAGAATTAACATTTGTTACCTTTTAGTTACTTCTCAAAATAAGAAAAGACCTGACATAAGTGACAATTTTCCTGTTAAGAGTAAGGAACTACCACTTCTGCAGAGTTCTGGATCACACTAAGCTTTCAAAGACCAGAATTGTGAAACATTCCTGGTATCAAAGGACCTTGCCAATTAAATACCTTAACAACTCCAAACTAGCACGCACTGCTGTATTCAAGATACACTGGTTAATGCTTGGAATAGTTAAACTAAGCTGACTAGCATGCTGAAGGCTAAGCTTGGACAGTACAATGGCAGTCCATAAATTCTGTTAAGCCAGTAAGTCTATAGTCTCCATTGTCTTTCATCTTCAGCCTTCCAAAAACTGACTGCCTTTGAAAAAGACAGACAATAGCAGACTACAGTTCCTGAAGGACAAGCACCATCATATCCTAAGCCTTCATAGTATCTAACAGCGAGCTTATGTGTCAGTCAGAGGAAAATATGAGTCACCAAACAATCAAGGTTCACTACTAGTTGTTGTTAAGTGCCATCAAGTTATTTCCAACTCATAGCGACCCTGTACAGGGTTTCCAAGGAGAAGCTGGTGGGTTTGAATGACTGACCTTGTGGTTAGCAGTCCAGTGTTTTTCTATAGTGCTTGCTATACCAGGACTCCAGGTGTACTACTGGCTCTTCCTAAATTAAAATATCTAGTCGATTATGAATCTCTTGTTCCTATAATGTGCTTGTTTCTACACTTTTCTTTAATTCTCCTAAAAATTATGAATGTCTATTTTGTAGTCTGTATCTGCTAATTGCAATATCTAGAGTTTTTGCATATTTGATTCTGAAGCTCTTCTTGTTCCTATGTCATCTCAGTCATGGTGGGGTGGTTCTTGCGAGGGTTTTGTTATTGCTGCTAACTCATGTTGCTCAGAACTTCATCTGTGGGAAGTCTTTGAGAGCTGAGTTTAAAGTATATTGTTCCTACAGAGAGAATAAACTTGCACATCTAGGAGCATTACTAACCTGGAATCATCTTAATCTAAAATTATGATCTAGAAATTTTTAGCCACATAGGCAGCATGAGCTATGATCATCAATTTGAATGAATGTGCTCCTGTGATCAAGAATTCTGATGAGAAATTTATTCCCCAGAGAGAAGGCTGAAGCAGGAATATATTTCCATCATCCATATTTTATAAAAATCACAGATTAGGGGAGAACAAACAAGATGGCGGATTGGGTGGAAGTGCAGTGAAGAGCTCCGTCAGCAACAACACAGAATACTAGACCAAGGAGGCTCAGGGGATGG
>NW_006408570.1:5463045-5463900 GCF_000296735.1 Chrysochloris asiatica | reverse complement strand
GCCTACCCCACCTTGTACTCCTTCCAAATCTCAAAAGTTAATGGACCCTGAGTTTTCTCATTCCAGTCATATAATAGCACCCTTGTGGGAAGTGGCTTGGGCAGAAGGGAAGAGAGGAAGAAGAAGAGAAAGTCAATGGGAAGAAAGGGAACTTATATAGATTCAACAGGAAGGGAGTGGTCATAGCTGGGGTGATTTAGCTCTGGCCTATCAAAAGCCATGTTGCCCTTTAAACTACATGCCTTGTAGCTCAGGGCGGGGAAACAGACAAAATGGGGTCGGAGGGAGGGGAAAGGGAAGAACGGGAAGGTATTGTAACATTGTAACAACCTGGACCTCACCAGATGGAATATACAGGAATCAAACTGGCTATATAGGAAAAGATGATGGAAAAGCTCCATACCATCAGCCAAAATAAGGCCAGGGAAGACTGGAACAGTCCATTAATTGCTCATATGGAAGTTGAGGCTGAAGCTGAAAAAATTAAAACAACTCTCATGGAGGTGAGATATGACCTTAAGTGTATCTCACTTGAATATAGAGACCATTTCAAGAACATATTTGATGCATTAGATACTAGTGACGAAAACCAGAAGAGTTGTGGGATGACATCAAGAATATTATACATGAAGATAGCAAAAGATCATTTCAATATTGAAGGATTTTATAGGCAAAGTATTGGATGATGCAGAAAGCATCAAAAGAAGATGAAAGTACAAAATATGGTGAGACCTGGGGACACCTGAGCCATGGACAAAGACAAAGCTATAGAAGTCTAGAGCTGAGAGTGAAGCATCTAGCTGATATGGATAGGGATGGACAACTTAGACATTGGCTACCGAAAATGAGAGGGCA
>NW_006408570.1:5460180-5461830 GCF_000296735.1 Chrysochloris asiatica | reverse complement strand
GAACCTGTACATAGACCAAGAAGCAGTTGTTCAAATAGAACAAGGAGACACTGAATGATTTAAAAATCAGGAAAGATGTGTGCCAGAGTTGTATTCTTTTATCATACTTATTCAATCTGTATGCTGAGAAATAATCTGAGAAACTGGATTATATGAAGAAAAATGTGGCATCATGATTAGATGCCTGTGATATGCAGATGATATAACCTTGCTTGCTGAATGAAAAGAGGACTTAAAATACTTACTGATAAAGATCAAAGATCACATACACCTTTCAGGAAGGGTTGCACTCAATGTAAAGAAAACAAAAACCCTCACAACTGGACTGATAAATAACATCATGAAAACTGGATAAATGATTAAAGCCGTCAAAGGCTTCATTTTGCTTGGATCCACCATCAACACCCATAGAAGCAGCAGTCAAGAAATTAAATGATATACTGCATTAGGCAAATCTGCTTGAAAAGATCTTTTAAAGTGTTCAAGAGTAAAGATGTTAGTTTGAGGACTAAGGGGTGCCTGACCCAAGCCATGGTATTTTCAATAGCCTCATATGCATGTGAAAGTTGGACAATGAATAAGGAAGACTGTAGAAGAACTGATATATTTGAGTTATGGTACTGGAAAATATTGAAAGAATCATGGACTGCCAGAAGAACAAAGAAATCTGCATTGGAAGAAGTATAACCAGAATGCTCCTTAGAAACCAAGATGGCCAGACTTCAACTCTGGTACTCTAGTCCTGTTATCAGGAGGGACCAGTTTCTGGAGAAGGACATATTTTGGTAAATTGGTGAGTCAGTGAAAGAAGGAGACTTTCAACGAGATGTATTGGCACAGCGACAGCAGCAACGGGCTCAAGTGTAACAATGGTTGTGAGATTCGCACAGGACCAGGCAGTTTCCTTCTGCTATGCATAAGGTCCCTAAGAGTTGGAATCAACTTGACATCACCTAACAACAGTATCCATCTACTGAGGCCATGCACTGGAAAGTTTGCTGACATTCCTCCGAGCAGCATTTAGCAAAATCCACTCTTGCTGAGTCAAGGTCACAGTCACATCCTCAAAGGAGAGTCCTCAGAGCAGAACTGTGCTCCACAGCATTTTCAATGGCTGATTTTACGGAAGTAGATCACCAGAACTTTCTTTCTAGGTGTCTCTAGGTGGACAAGAATCTTAAGCCTTTTGATTAGCAGCTGAACATGTTAACAGTCTGCACTACTCAGGGATTCCATATTGATGATAATACAGTATTCACCTATTGAAAGCTTCTCTGGGTTCTGCAGATCTCCCAGTGTCCAGTCAGCGGGGGAAAACAATAGATGGGGCCGTAGAAACCAATTTTGGTTCTGAGGCACAGATCAATATTAAAGGATTCTATGGGGAAAATACTGACTAATGCTGGAAACATAAAAGAAGATGAAAGGAAGGGGATGGGAGGATGGGGATAGGATTCTTTTGATTCTATAGTGAGTACTTGTTATCATGACTAATTGCAATTGTCACAACAGTAAATGTCGAAAATGTAAAACAAAAAGAGGGGAGTAGTTAATCTTTCATTTCAGGAACAAAGGACCCTAGAACTATTAAGAGGGAAGGCCATGAGTGCAGCATGGGATCCTAACCAGAAAAGTGGTGACAGCAGAGAC
>NW_006408570.1:5440364-5457560 GCF_000296735.1 Chrysochloris asiatica | reverse complement strand
AGGGCTCATACAAATAAAAACAGGTGGGGAGGTGGATTAAATGGGATTAGGAAGGTAGAGAACCAACAGAACACTGACACACCAATTTCTGAAAGCTCAGACAATGTGCACACTGAGTTTGCTTTTGACAAAATTCCTGAGGATGAGAGCCTGAAGATTCCTTACCATCACTCAAATCCTCAAATCTTTCAGCTCTCTGTGAGTCTAACACTGCTGACCTTATTCCCTAACCTATCAATTTTGTTGTTGTTGTTGTTGTTAAGTGCTGTTGAGTCGGTCTTAGAAATCTTTTTCATAGCAGAAGACCTCATCTTTCTTCTGTGGAGTAACTGGTGGGCTCAGACTGCGGACCTCGTGGTTCACAGTCCAGTAACTTATTAAGTTGCCACTCTGAAACTCTGGTTTTTTGTTTTAGCTAAAAGATTTGGAAAGCCATCTCCCACTGATCTCTTAAGGTCCCTGGTGGCACAGTTTGTACTGAATTGCTAATCTAAAAGTTGGAGGTGGATTCACCTACTAGTACCATGGCAAAAACGCCTGACAATCGGTGTTTTGTAAAGATTACTTTCAACAAAAAATGGCAAATGTACAGAGAACAAAGTTCCTTAGTGGTTACTATGGGTGGGAGAGAGGAGGAAAGGAGGGGTTGGTAACTTTTTATGGAATACTGAGTTCTGGTTTATGGTGGTAGAAAAATCACATCAATTAAAGGTAGAGCTGCACAGCTGATTATTGCAAATGCTGTCAATAAGTTGCATGCCTGTAAAAAATTGAATTGACAAAAGTTGTGTGCTAAGATATATTTACAACAATGACGAAATTAAAAGATTAGCTGTTGAGGTTGCTTATGTACAAAGATCTTGTGAAATTTGGTTACTTGGTTTAGGGTCATGGTTTCATGGGACATTTCAGTTAGTTGGCCTGATAACATGTTTTGTGTAGTATCATTGTAAGTATCTGGGGGTCTTAAAAACTTGCAAACAATCATCCAAGGCATGACAACTAGTCTCCATTCTTCAGGAGCAACACAGGAGAGTTAGGAATAGGAGGGGAACATGGAAGTGTGTCTAATGGCCTCCACAAAAAACTGTCTCCTTTGGCATGAGACCACACGAACCAGAGAGTGTCCAGTGACAATTACTGAACATTTTGATCAAAGATTCCATATAAGAATTCTGATCAAAAGGGGGGAAAAGGTGAAAGAGAATTTCAAATTTTTATGGAATCCAGATTTTCTGGAGCTATGGAGGCTATATGAACCACTGAAACAAATGCCCTGAGATATCTTTAAACCTTAAACAAAAAATATCTTCTTAACTCTTAAAACTAAACAGTTGCTTAACTAGTAAAGAATGTCTGTCTTAAGAATTATGCTTTTTAAAGAACTATCTAAAACCCAAACCAAACCTGTTAAGCTGATTCCAATTCAAAGCAACCTTGGATGGGATCCAACGGACAACAGCAAATTGAAAGACTACATAGGAACCTTAGGGGGCAGTTAACTTATGTTTAAGGGGGAGGGACAAGTCAGAAAAGGAGGGCGAGGACAAATGCACAACTCGAAGACTATAATCCAATGTCACTAAATAGTATGGGTAGAAACTGTTGAACTGGTATACATTTTGCTGTATATATGTATCGATGTATATTCTCAGCAATAGCAACAAAAAAAAAACCAGGCTAGCCAGCCCTGGCCTTTTTACATATATCTTCATCTTTACATTATTCAGGCACAGGATTTAGCATCGAACCCATGAATTTATTAATACTGGCAATCTTGAAGGATTAGATGAGTACGGGTTTCCAAACGTCAAAGCTGTATTTCTAAATACGGAACATGAACCTGAACCTCAGATCAACAGCTTTTATCTGAGAACAAGGGAGACATTTTTTACTCCTGCAACCTAAACTTTAGCTTTCTGAAATGTTTGGGTAGAAGTGCATGCAAACAAAGAAATCACCAAAATAGAGGTTAAGAAAATAATGCTAGGTCTTTGGCTCTGGTTTGATCACTTAATCACTTCTAGAGGTCACAGCCTTTCCGGGCTGAGGGTTCTTCAAGGCCAGGCCAGCTGAACTGACCTTCCCAGGTCTGAACTCCGGGATCAGCTACAACGCCCTTTTATCTTTCTTCAGAGAGATATACATTTTAAGTATGGGAAAGAAAGCGTTAAGATAATATATTTGAAGAAAAACCTTCAATAGTAAAGCAGTACTTCCATCATGGTTATTTTTGGAACATAGCTGCATAAAGACAGGGACCATTTATAGCTTATTTCCTATATGTAAAAGGAAAGAGGGATCACACAGGCAGTGGGCAGGCTTTTCTTAGTTCTGCACGTGAATAAGCAGACCCATACACAGGGTGACAGTGGCTCACAGGGGGTTCGCAGCTGGTCTGGACTGTGCTCTTTCCCCACATCCCACTGGCTTTTCTTCACATCAGATGCCGCCTTCTCACCAAAAGGAAATGGCGGCTCTCAAAGAGGTAACCAAGAAACCAGCCACCAGCACCTTCTCTGATCAACAGGAAAATCAAGACCTTCTTGGCTCTGCATACTGCTAAGACTGCAGAGGGATCCAGCAACAAGAATGAACTCAGAGTGCCTGGGCTGTGTGACGCAATGACAGAGCCAAGGCAAACAGGAGGAACAGGGGACCTTCAGCTCAGATCTTAAGAAAGTTGTAGTACAGTGGACAAATGTTACTTTCTACCATGCACACGGCAACATCTAACAGGCTAGTGATGGCATCTACATAGTACTGTTAGAAATGAATCCCAATGTCGCATTAAAGACACTCGGTGAGACTACATTACCTTGGCAAAGCAAAATTTACTCCTGCAAGAGGGTGCGTGCACATAGCCGTACATACAGAAACAGGCCAGCGAGCAAACGGAGTGGGCAGTCCGCTCGGATTTTTAATCCCTGACGCGAGTCTCAAGACTGTGTTTCACCCCGCTGGCTAGGGTTTTGACTGCAGAATCTTTTCCCTTACCCGGTTGGCTAGTTCAAATTTTTAAAGCACTCATTCCTACTTTAGGAAAAGAAAAAGAGAGTGACCATAAATTCGTTACTCCAGGAAGTAGTTAAATGAAAAAGAGAGAGATCATAAAGTCTTTACTTCAGGAAAAAAAGAAAGGTTACCTGAATATAATAAACAGGATTATAATAAATAAGTTATATATATATATTTCTCCCTGCAGTACCAAGTGTGCAATTTGGGGATACAGAAAGTTAGTCATAACCACCAGGAATCAACAACTAAAACCAACAGCACCAAGTACTCCTCTTCGATATTCACACCTGAGTTCCCTATGAGTCTCCACTGACAGTCCCCATTTCCAAGGTGGAAGAAGAAGGGAAACCAGCAATCTCTTAAACCAGAGGTAAGGAACATTCAGCTCTTAGGACCTATGTTGTTGTGATGTGCCGTGGAGTCGGTTCTGACTCATAGCGACCCTGTACAAGGTTTCCGAGGCTGTAAATCTTTACAGGAGCAGAAAGCCTCATCTTTTTCTTGCGGAACAGCTGGTAGTTTTGAACTGCTAACCGTGAGGTTCGCAGCCCGGTTGGTAACCACTATGCTACCAGAGCTCTTGGGACCTATTTGTTGTTGTTAAGTGCCGTTGAGTCGGTTCCAACCCATAGCAACCCCGCATAGGGTTTCTGAAGAGCAGCAAAGGCCCACAAAATCATTTGGTCTGGCCCTGCCAAGGCAACCACAGTTCCAGTCATCACATTTACGGTTGAGTTAATGAAATGTTTGACTAAATGTGTTGCTGTTAAGTGCCATCGAGTCGGTTCCGACCCATAGCGACCCTGTACAGGGTTTCCGAAGGTGTAAATCTTTATGGGAGTAGAAAGCCTCATCTTTCTCCCGCGGAGCAGCTGGTAGTTTCGAAACACTGACCTTAAGGTTCGCAGCCTGATTCGTAACCACTAAATATAGAAGGTTAATTTTTAAGTTGATAATTTTGTATGGACCGTGAATGATGTTGTAATTTTTGGCAGAAAAATGGCTTCCCACCCATGTCTTAAACCAATAGTAGATAAACCAGCACAGCCCTGATAGGACCATATAGGATCATTCAGCATTGATTAAAATGACTGTATTGTTACATGCCACTGCATTGATTCCTGCTTTTAGTAACCCTATATATGAAAGAGTAGAACTGCCCTACAGTTTTCTTGACTGTAATATTTTGTTAAATTTTTTTTAACTTAATAGCTCATTTATCTTTATTGCTCAATTATATTCCACTATATGGATATTCCAGAGTTTTTTTTTAATCTATTCACCATCATGGCCATTATGAATAATGCTTCTGTAAACATTCATATCAGACTTTTGACAGGACATAAGCTTTCAGATGATAAAGTTCACCCTTGAGCTACCAAGACTCCTTAAAACATGACTACAGAGCCCAATACTGCACTGCTAGCATTGTGCTGCCTCCACCTTAGGCACACTGAGGAAGTGTGAGATGTAAAGGACAGAAGGCCATCTAGGGAAAGGAGTTTGGCAGGCACTCATTCATAATGTGGCACCATCCCCCGACTCCAGTTTGCTCCAGGTTTTCGTGGTGAAATGTCTTGCAGCAGTTCAGTATAGTGAAGGATGTGTCTTGGGTTCCTGCTGCCTTCGCTCTAAAGCTACGCTTTACATGTTGTTACCAAGACACTGAACCCCGTTATCTCCAGATATGCCACTGTGGGGGATGATTCCCTACCACCTCACAGCATCACTGTGGCATCACAGGGCACTGTTTTATGGACTACAGGTAAACTAGATAGGTGGTCTTTACTGATATAAAATCATGATCATTTAGACCACATGCAATCCAACAGATGCTTAAAAACTAACCAATAAAGAAAAAGTCTTAAGAACTTTTTATGCGAATTGTACTCTCTAAAATCCTTGCTGGCCCTCTGCCCCTTTCCCTTGCTCTCAGGCATTTATTGTGAACTCCATATCTTTCTTATTTATGGGAGTCCTGGTGTGGGGCTGCAGGATCACTTGCTGGACTGCAAGGTCACATACAAGGTTGGTTTGACTCCTGAGAGGTTGGAGGTTCACTGTACAGCTTTCTCATGCTGATGAGGTCACTGTAAATACAATAGCTTGGGTCAGGCACACCTTAATCCTCGGAGTAAGATCTTTGTTTTTATTACTTTAAAGAGATCTTTTGAAACTGATCTGTCCATTGCAATATGCCATTTGATTTCTTGATAGCTGCTTCCATGGATGTTGATAGTGGACTCAAGCAAAATAAACTTCTTGACAATTTCAATATTTTCTCCATTTATCATGATGTTCCTTATTGGTCCAATTGTAAAGAGTTTTATTTTCTTTATACTGAGAAGTAATCCATACTACAGGCTGTGGTCTTTGATCTTCATTGGTTAGTGCTTCAAGTCTTCTTCATTGTTCCCAAAACAAAGTGGTGTCATCTGCATATCTTAGGTTGTTATTGAATCTTCCTCCAACCTGATGATGTGTTCAAATAACCCAGTTACTCAGATCATTTGCTTGGCATACATTTTGAATAAATATAGTAAAAGGATACAACTCTGATGCACACTTTTCCTGGTTTTAAATCATTCAGTATCCCCTTGTTCTGTTTGAATGACTGCCTCTTGGTCTGTGTACAGGTTTAGCTTGAACACAATTAAGTGTTCTAGAGTTTTCATTCTTCGCGATGTTATCTAAAGTTTGTTATGATCTACATAGTCAAATGCTTTGTATAGTCAATAAAACATGTAACTATTTAAAAAAAAGATGAGCAATAACAAGTGTTGATGAGACTGCAAAGAAACTGAAGCACCAGGAGAGAAGCGGATACAGAGGTCATGGGGGAGAGTCACAAAGACGTCTGAGGTTACAGGGATCAAGCAAGCTAAGGACTGAAAAGTGTTCTCGTTCAGCAGTAAGAAGGGCACTGCTAATGCTCATTGCTCATGCACGTGTGTTGCCAGTGTCACTCAGAGCTACAGGATCACAGAGTTCAGCTAAAAAATCTAACACCATTTTTCATGGGGAGGAGGTGGAGATGGAGGTGTAGAAAGATCCAAGGCCACACAGGTCACTGAAGCAGACCCAACTCCCAGGCCAGAGTTCGTAGTACCTTGCCACAATTTCCTCTGGTTACGTGCTCCTCATCAATTCTTTCCCAAGGCAGGCAGCAGGGAGAGAGGTCAAGGGCCTAACATTTTGATATCCTGGCCCATTTCAAATTCATGCTTTAGGCTTGAGGACTTCACACAGTGTGACAGGAATAAAGTATTAATACATTATCAGAGCAGAGGTCCACGGTTACTCCAGCCCTGTCTTTAACTGCCCAGGCACTGGGCTTTACCTGCTGCTTCTCTCCTCCCCTAGCTGGCTGGTCCCCTCTCTAGGTTGCCCTCAGGCTCCACTCTCCTTCTCGGATTGTCTGGAATATTCTTCAGCTTCTGTGACCACCCATGTCCTACCTGCTCTTCAAAACCCCACTTCTCCAGATTACTCCAGCCACCACTGCCTGATACCACTTTCTGACTGTACACTGTTGTTTTTGCTGTGAAGTGCTGTCAAGTCTGTTCCAACTCATAGCTACCCTGTGGAGGATTTCCCAGGAGTAGCTGCTGGGTTTGAACCACCAAACCATGCGGTTAGCAGTACAGTGCTTATCCTACAGTGCCACACCAGGACTCCAAGCGACTTGATTACTTCCTATTCATCATCACTTTGCTACAGAGTTTTCTATCTCACCTATTTGTGTTTCAAGTCTAAGTATATGTGAAACCTGAGAGAACAGGAACTCCCAGGGCAGGTCTCGCACGTTTTCCACTTTTGACAGGGTGTAGTTGTACCACTCTTTTATTTGCTCGTTTTAGTGGAAAATATTTATCTTTCTTCTCTGACAAGTTTCTACCTCACAAAGGTTCTGGCTTTTATAGTATTTCATGTATATGCTTCATGACGAATACTGTTAATATCTTGAGGGTAGGAACCATGTTCTATCTATCCACAGAATGATGCACTTGCATTACAAACCCATTGTGTAAGGTCAATTTCAACTGAAAGACTCCCTATGGGCCAGAGCAGAATTATCTTATAAGGCTGTCAAGGCTGTTATCTTTATGGAAACAGATTTCTCCACCCTTCACCCACAGAGCAGGCGGTGGGTCTAATCCACTGACCTTTCAGTTAGCAGCACTTTAACCACTGCATCAACAGGGCTCCATATGTATACTATGCTAGGTTTATAATAAAAGTCTACTGAGGTACAGCCTCTTTTTGTCCCCAAGGGAAAGGGCTGCCTGCAGGCAGAGCTATTCCAGAGAAATCTGTCTAAGACCTTTGGAGGCAAGCATCTATGTACCACTCCACACCCACTAGGCTGACTATGATGAAAATGCTGGCCAATAACAACAAATGTTAGTGAGAATGTGAAGAAATTCGAGCACTCATACATTACTGATGGAATTGTAAAATGGTACACTGCTTTGTAAATCAATTTGACAAGTCTTCAAAAGTTAAACATAAAGTTACCATCACTCACTGCTATGGAGTTGATTCTGACTCACATTGACCTCGTAAAGGGTTTCCAAGGTTGCAAATCATTGTAAATCAGCCTCAGCTTTCTCCCGTGGAGCAGCTGGTGAGTTTGAACTGCTGACCTTGTGCTCAGCAGTCCAGTGCTTATCCTACAACGCCACTCCGGCTTATATATGGAAACAAAATTAAAACAAGGACTCAAACAAAAATATTCAGAGCAATAGTATTCATAACAGCCAAAAGAGTGGAAATGGCCAAATGTCTACTAATTGATAAATGGATCAATAAAATGTAGTATAAAAATATAATGGAGTATTACTCAGCTCTCAAAAGGAATGAAGTACTGATTTGCCTATAAATCCTCACCCAACTCACAATCAAAAGTTTAAAAAAAAAAGAATGAAACACTGATTCAACATGGACAAGCCTTGGAAGCATATTATGTGAAAGAAAACATGTATTGACATGAGGCCACATATTGTATGATTGAATTTATATGAAACTTCCAGAATAAACAGATCTACAGAGACAGGAAGTAAATTAGTGGTTGTCAGGGGCTGGGGAGAAGCAGGAACAGGGAGTGAGCACTACTGGACAGGATTTCATTTCAGGGTGATAAAAATGTTCTGGAATTAGATAGCAGTGATAGTTGCACAACCTTGCCATTTCACTGAAAAGCCGATAAATTGTAAATTTAAAAGAGTGATTTTTATGGCATGTGGATTAATCTTGTTTTTTTTTAAGCTGAAAGAATAGGACTTCTAGTATGCTGTTAGATCCGGAACCACCTAGGGTTGTAAGGAAGATGTGAATTCCTGGGTCTCTGCAATACCAGCTCCAAAATTCTGGCTCCACACATTCAGTGTGGGATCTGGGAACTTGTTTTTATGAAGCATACTAGAGGATTCTGATGTAAGTGATTAAACCATGAAGCATATTTTCCAGGGTACAGTATAATGAAAATAAATTGCAATTTAGAATAAGAAAAGCTGGATTTAGATCCTGGAACTGCTCCTTCCTAGTTATAACGTCCTTAAGCCAACCACGTTAACAGCTCAGCTCTTTAGTTTCCTAAACTAAACACTGGAATAAGAACCTCCCTCCAGTGAGACAGTGTATATACAGAGTCATACAGGATATGACAGAGCATACATGTCCAATAATAACTAGCTGGATCCGAACCAGGTGCCAATCCATTTGACAAACATTGTCAAGTGCCTACAACATGAAAGACGTGGTACACGGTGATGATAATTCGTGGGACATAGTCTTAAAATAATCAGTTAATGGATTTTGAAAAATATAAAGTAGACCTTAAAGACCAAACATTACTGTTTGCAAACTATTTAGATTGGAAAATTATTTTTGTCATGATCCTGGCAAAGTGAATTTGGGGGTATATCAGGGAGAACAAAAACAACACATGTTTGCCCATCTGATGACTATAAAGAATCTCTAGAGGATATTAAGTAATAAAATTGATACTGTACTACAAATTCCCGCCCCCTTCCCTGTTTCCCTTTGTATTTTCTCTTCCCAAGACAAATATAAGCTTAGAATTAGAGGCCATGTGTTAAACTTCCCTCACATTCTGGGGCAGACAGAAAATATTCGGTAAGAACGTAACGTACTTCATGGGACATGAAAAGCCTGTTACCTTCAGGTCGCGGTGGATAATAGGGGTTTTGCACTGATGCAGGCGGGCAACTGCTTCACAGGTGTCACAAAATATCTGTAGTACTTCATTTTCTGTAAAGCCTGTTTGCAGGCGCTGATTCATCAGGTTTACCACCTGGCCTCCTAAGAGAATGCAAAGAGAGGTTAGAAACAGTCAGTCTTGTCATCAAGTCCAAAGAGGAGTCTCCTGGACAAAGGTAACACAGCTGACTACTGACATCAGGAGTGGGACCCAGCTGTCTTGGCTTCCAGAATGGGGTTTACTTCCTTACACCCTGAACTGTCTAATGTGTCCACAAGTTTCTTTTCTTTTCTTTTTTTTTAAATAAAGCACTTCAGAATTGGGCTGCCCTCATAATGCCTTCCAGATTAGTAGTGGAACTGACAATAGGGTTCTGTTACAGTTGCCTGCTTATATTGGCTCAATTAGGTATGGGATGAGGCCATAGACTCAAGTTGTCACATCTTTCAGTAAGATTCAGATCACAAAGTAGTCTCAAGGAGCAGGAAGAGGATAATTTTATAGTTGTGTATACTTTAGGGATAGCTTGGTCTCTAGTTTCACAACTTGCTGCATAGCTGGTGGAAAAACTGCCAGTGGAAAATCTCCAGGACAAAAGAATGATGACTTCACTTACAAATTATATAGATCCCTTGATGCTCCTTGAGTTGGAACTGAGTCGAAGACAACTAATTTGGGTCTTTTTAAAGATGTTCCTACTGCCTGATCTCTAAATATTTAATGGCAACAGGAAAAAACTGTCAAGTTCAAATGTGGTAGAATTTTACAGAATCGGGTTAAAAGTATTACAGCAGAGTTAGAAATAACTGGCTAACATCACATTTTGGGGATCAGCAGCACACTGATGCATGGTATCCTTAAAGGCAGTGAAAACTGTCAGAGGAATATGGGTGATTACAAAACATGGCAACAAACAGCGAGATGATAAGCCAACCTTGTAAAGTGGCAGTTCCTTAGATGGAAAAAAACAAACCGTCAAACAATAGTTCTATGAAAGGCAATCTAACTCAGAATAAATTCATACTGCAATCTGGATTTCCCAAGATAAATGTTGTATAACACTTCAAACTTTCAACTGACTTAAGACCACTGTTTAACAGTGCCATCTTGTGACTGTGGCCTTATTTTTTAATGTAGCTGCAGAGCAAGGAGAGGGAGGTCATTTCCTTTAAACAAAAGGATTCTTTTACCCTATCATTCAAGAATGGTGATGTAGGAGGAGAAGAGAACATGCCAGCTAGGGAGCAGGAAGCTGCATTCTTTTTTGGACTTGCGTCTTTATTATGTGCAATCATCATGTGTTTTGAAGCATTACAAAGAACACATTCATCCTCATTCTTATTCATATACAAGCATCAAACCTTCCTAAACCTAACAGAAAAGGAGTTGTGTATTATGCATCACTTTGAATTGCCACTGCTAGAACCAAAAACTGAAAGCAGACTCCAGATCTTTTCAACTCTTAGTCTTCTATCTTAAAAATGAGGACAGTACATTTTAGGGTGCAGTGCACATTTGCTGAAATGATCCCCAGCCCTTGGCAATCAATCAAAACACTTGAGGAATGTGATCTTAAGAGCATGCTTTGTTAACTTACCTCTACAGAAGTCCATCAGGATGAGGACTTCCCATACATCACCACTACTCACATTGTTGATACTAGAGTCGATGTAACCCACAATGTTCTTGTGTCCTGATAGGTCCCTCTGTGAAAAAAGAGTGGAGAAACATGAGAACAGTTCAAGATACCAGTGTGCAGAGAACTAGCCAGTCAGTTCATTAGCATAGGTCATTTAAATCCATAGATAAGACACTTCCAGTGCTGAGAGGTAAAATTAGGGCGCAGCGTCAAGAATAGCTTTCTGGTGGTCTCTGAGGTTCATGGACTGATAGATATTTTATAGCAATTCCCAAACTACTAAACCACAGCACTCTCATGTAACTAAACTCTTGAGCCAAATGCACACATGGTGCCCACTTACTCACCACATCAATGCTCTATGTAAACCAGAAGCAAAAACTCTCCAAAGTTTCCTAAACTTAACAAAATTGAAGTTTTGTATTAACCATCACTTGGAATGCTATAATCAGCAGCTGACAGTAGGCTCGGTATCTTTTAACCTCTGTGTCTTTTAAGCTAAGAGGGGGCTAAGAAAAGAAAGGTGGTATGAACTATTTACATATCTAAATTTTTCATTCAGAAAAATGTAACGGATCTTTTTCCTGTAAGCAGGCGCACAAGTGAATTCAACTTGATTTTTAAATGATTCATACTGTTTCTCTCGTTTCAGAAAACTTATGAAAAGAATAACTGCTTTACCTAAGCATTTTGCTCACAATTAATTAAGCCTTTCAAGACAAACAATTGAGACATAAGATGGGTCATGCTTCCAGCTACCCTGTGATCTCTCAAGATTTCTTCTGAAATCCACTCATCCAGTAAGTATTTATTAGTACCTCCTATGTGTCAGGCTCCATTGAAGCAGTAGAAATTGCCTTAACACAATGGCATAATGATTTCAAGCAAAACTTTGTAGTTACAATGTTCAAATTCCAAGGTCATTAATGAGAAAAGGTGGAGAAAGAAAAAATAATCAAGATGAGTAATAACATTTTTACATAAGAGTCAAGTTGAGATTTTATCTAAATAGTTGTAAAATTTTACCTGGTTCTATTTTTATCTTTGAAAAGTAGAGGGAAGAAGTCTGGAAAACTTGTGGTTCTGTGAGAATTACCATACATACTTAGTAGTTTGGTTCATGAGACCAGTACCTACCACCACCCTAGCTGCTTAAATGTGACAAATAAGCTTCTTCTATTTTAATACAAAATTACATACCAAAACAGAGGAAGTTTCAAAGTATCAAGTGAACACATCTGAACCATAAGCATCAAGGTAAAAACTCAACAAAATCTTCCACTGAGAAAGGGATTAAGAATGACCATCGTCTCAGAAAGGTAAGACAAAGGTAGAAACACAACCACTGGAATTGACAATTAAGAAGTCACAGGAGATCTATGCAAGAGCATATTCCTTTGGAAGTGGGAATGGAAATGGATTTACAAAGGATGGGAGCTAAATATGTAGAGCCAAGCTACAGATTACTCTTTCAGAAGACTTTGTGTTTGAAGAGTGGAGCAGTATTGAGGGAAGGATGAGAGAACATAGAACACTGCAGAGTAGAAGGGGCAAAGGGAAGAAAGCTTGAAGATACAGGGATGGTGTTTCATTTATCTAGTGCTTCTATAACAGAAATAACACAAGTGAATGACTTTAACAAACATAAATTTACTTTCTCAAAGTTTAGTAGGCTAGAAGTTTGAATGTGGAGTGCCTGCTCTCAGGAAAGGCTTTCTCTGTTGGCTATGGAAGAAGGTCCCTGGGTCTAGTAGTTTCTTAGAATGGACCTATTCCGACAGGAGGTCCCTCTGATCTCTGCTCACTTGTTTATGTTGAATCTCTTTCATATCTCAGAGACTGATTCAAGCCACAACCTAATCCTATAGATTGTATTCTGCCCCATTAATATCCTGGTGGTGGTGGTGGTGGTTATGTGCCGTGGAGTTGGTTTTGATTTACAGAGACCCTGTACAGGGTTTCCGAGGCTATAAATCTTTACAGGAGCAGAAAGCCTCATCTACCTCCTGTGGAACAGTTGGTAGTTTCAAACTGCTGATGGCTGACCTTGAAGTTAGAAGTCCCTATAACCACTGCACTACCAGAACTCCTTCATTATCACAGAGGTTAAAATTTACAACACACAAGATAATTAACTACTGAGAATCATGGTCCAGTCAAGTTGACACATATTTCTGGGGGACACAATTGGATTCATGACCAGGGGAAAGGATAATTGATGGAACAAAGTCCTGGGAGCATTGTTAAAGGGACTGGCCTTTGAAAGGCATTCCTTTACTGGAAAGCAGAAGAAGACAGGGACAGATATACAGATTGGTTTAAGGCTGGAAACAAAAGGGAATTTGAATGAGCTCAGATCTATGTTTTTGTTTTTGGTAGAGTAAGGTAGTCTTCTAAGTGTAAAGGAATGAAAAAGAGGCTTGATGAGGGAAATAACAAGTTTAAAGCAACTGCTTTGGATAACAGGGAAGATGATTGATGAGGAAGAAAAACAATCTCTAGAGATTTCAAGTTTTTCAACTTCAGGGTTCCAGTTTTATTGCTGTTGTTATTGTTAAGTGTCATCGAGTCGATTCCGACCCATAGCGACCCAGTATAGGGTTTCCAAGGAGCAGCTGGTGAGCCTGAACCACCAACCTTGCAGATCAAATGGCTTTGCAGTCTGATGCATCAACCCACAGCGCCATACCAGGACTCCAGTTTTATAGGCTTACCCTTTTTAGTCTCACGATCAATTCTTCTAGAATGTCTTTTCATTTAAGTAGTTTTTTTGTTTTGTTTTTAAGTGCCATCGAGTCGGTTCCGACCCATAGCGATCCTGTACAGGGTTTCCGAGGGTGTAAATCTTTACAGGAGTAGAAAGCCTGATCTTTCTCCCGCGGAGCAGCTGATAGTTTCGAACCGCTGACCTTAAGGTTCGCTGCCCAATTTGTAACCACTACGCTACCAGAGCTCCTTGCAGATACATTTAAGCAGTAGCAGGAAGAAATTGGAAAGAAAGCTTAGATACCAAAAATGGAGCAAAGATCATGCCCACAAACAGAAGTAAGAGATCAATATGTCTACATTTAACTTAATGGTAAAAGAAAACCAGTATTCCCTCTGAGCTCATCTCACCCAACAGGAATAACAAATTAGAGTTCTGGAGGAGGAAAAAAACCATCAACATTCAGTAGATCCCCGAGAACAGAGGAGGTCAAGAGCTATTAGTGAACCAAAGCTGGGTAATTAACATCTGCAGATGGCTCCCCACAACAGTTTGCCAAGATGTGTGCTCAACAGTTCAAGGCCAAATTCATGTTCATTTTGTCTTCTGTAGAGACGCTGAGATATTTCTACGCAAAAGACCCAGTCTTTGGAGGGAGACCATGGCATATACCTTGAAGTAGTTGATAGCTGAGCAAAATCTCAGATTTTAGAGTAAATTGTAAACCACAGTGGTTTACAATTCTAATGGAGAAGATTAGTTTGAATGGCTGTGAAATATGGGAGAAGTCAAGAGAAAATCCTACTGTAAACTGAGGTTCATTCACAGTTAAGGCACACTGGCACAACCTGCTGCCCAGCTTTCAACAGCAACAGGCTAGAGGATGACCAAGCTTTCCCCAGGTTTTAGGTAAAAGACTTACAGAGCCGAATTGAACATAGGGCTGGAACCCACGCTGGGAAGCATCTCAGTCACCATTTGCTTACTCAGAAAAAATGTGGGTACTTTGCTGCTCATGGGTACAACCATTATATATAGTATTGAAGTAAAAGCCTATGTGAAGAATACGTTCAGAGCAGTGGAGTGAAAGGTATATTCAATGAAACGGTAGACTAGATCCGTTTATAACATGTGACCTGACTTGAGCAATAAGTCTGAACGTTTTGTGTCACCATTTAAACTTTTGAAGTTTTTTGAGATTAATAGTGGGCTGGAAAACATTGTTATTAAGAGACTTGCTTTATTAAACAGATTGTTTTTAATGATTTATATTTGACATATTAAGGTTAACAATTTAACTCTGCTTAAAATGCTGAAAACCCTTTTTCATAGCACATATAAAAGCTATCATCTGAAAATCAGGCCTGCAACCAGATCCTATAGGTGATCACAAATTCCAACTTTATCTGGGGGTCATAATTAATGATGTTTTATAGCCTCAAAATACTGTGGCAGGAGAATTCCTGTTTAAGAATCTCAGGGCTTTATAAGACAATGGAGGATGCTATTTTTAAGTAAATAGATAAAAATACAAAGATATCACACAATTGCTAGGTTCAAGAAAACAACAACAACAAAAAGGAATAATAGCATATCTGGGAGAAATATTTACAGCCTTAGAAACCCTATATCGGGTTGCTATGAGTCGGAACCGACTCCAATACACAAAACCAACCAACCAACCAACCAACCGATGTGATGGCTGGAACTGCGGTGGCCTTGGCAGGGCCAGGTCAAATGATTTTCAGGACGTTATAAAGCCTGCGGGGAGTCCTGGTGTGGTGCTGTGGGCTAATGCATCAGGCTGCAAAGTTGTATGAACTGCAAGGTCAGTGGTTCAAGCTCACCAGCTTCTCCTTGGAAACCCTATACAGGGTTGCTATGGGTCAGAATCGACTCAGTGGCACTTAACCACAACAACATAAGGCCTGTGGAGACCTGGTGTGGGACTGTGGGTTAATGTGCCAGACTGCAAAGCTGTTTGCACCACAAGGTCGGTGGTTCAAGCTTGACAGCTGCTTCTCGGAAACTCTATATAGAGTCGCTATGGGTCAGAATCAACTCGATGGCACTTAACAACAACAATGCCTGCAGGCTGGATGTTTCCCACCCCTGCTCTACACCAATAAAGACAGCTCACATAGCTCTGAAAAGGAAATTAGGGAAACAACACCATTTACAATAGTTACCCAAAAGATGAAACACTTAGAATAATAATCTAACCAGAGAAACAAAACCTATTCAAAGAAAACCACAAAACACTACAACAAGAAAACAAGAGACTAACAAAAATAGAATATACCACGCTTATAGATAGGATGACTTAACATTGTGAAAATGTCAATACTATCCAAAGCAATCTATAGAGATAATGCAATCCCAATCCAGATTCCAACATCATTCTTTAAAGAGATGGAAAAATTGATCACTAACTTTATGTGGAAAGGAATGAGACCTCAAAGAAACAAAGCGTTACTTAAGAAGGAGAACAAAATTGGAGGCCTCTCATTTCCTGATCTTAAAATCTACTACACAGTCACAGTGACCTTGAGATGAGAGAGAGAAGAGGAATCACTGATTGGTCCGAAGTTTGGGGAGACTTGGTAACCCCATAGCCCATGGACACTGACCTAGCCACTGGGGGTTAGAATTGAGCATGAACTGTCCAGCTGATATGAAGTGGAGGGAGGTACACAATAACACCCACACTTGTAGATAGTACCCATTTGACCTAGCTTGGGTGGCTTGGTGATCAGAACTTGACTACAAGAAGATAAAGAGATTTGATACAGAAAGCAAGTGTAAATTGTTATAATTTGATGAACTTGATCTTAACTTATAGATCTAGTAGATACAGGAAGCAAGTGTAAATTGTTACAGTTTGATGAACTTGACCTTAACCTATAGATCTAGTAGATACAGGAAGCCAAGTGTAAATTGTTATAATTTGATGAACTTGATCTTAACTTATAGATCTAGTAGATACAGGAAGCAAGTGTAAATTGTTATAATTTGATGAACTTGACCTTAACTTATAGATCTAGTAGATACAGGAAGCCAAGTGTAAATTGTTACAGTTTAATGAACTTGATCTTAATTTATAGATCTAGAAGCTCAAAATACTAACTGAGAGAGAAAGAATCTTCACTTCAAGTATCAAGCCTATCCCCTCAGTACCCAGGGATGATAGGGATGGGCAAATTAAGACATTGGCTATCTAAAATGGGGGGGCGGGGGTTGCTATAAGGCATGAGGAGTCATGGTGTGGCACTGTGGGTTAATGTGCTAGACTGCAAAGCCGTTTGAACTGCAAGGCTGGCAGTTCAAGCTCACCAGTTGCTCCTCGGAAACCTCATACAGGGTTGCTATGGGTCAGAAGTGACTCGATGGCACTTAGCAACAAAATAAGGCATGAAGTGGCTGGCTTACACATTTTCAAGAGGGAATTTAATTTCAAAGGGATCAGGGGAAGGTAAAATCCACATGGAATAGTTTTCATTTTGTCTAGATGAGTCTGGTGAAAGAAGATGGGGATAGGATTCTTTTGATTCAATAGTCAGTAACTGTTATCATGACTAACTGTGATCGCCACAAGTGTAAAGGTAGAAG
>NW_006408570.1:5436898-5438154 GCF_000296735.1 Chrysochloris asiatica | reverse complement strand
GTACCATCTGGGATCTTAAAAGCTCATGAGTGGCCATCTAAGATGTAGCTATGGTCTCTCCATGTGCAGAAGACAGACTATTAGTGAGAAGTGAAGATGCTTGGAATCAATTAGTCCATGTCTCCATGACTCTGAGACGAGAAGAACTGGATGGTGCTCGGCTACCACTACCAACTGCTCTTCAAGGGATTGATTACATTAGAAGGTGCCAGACAGAGTAGTATAAAATGTAGAACAAACCCCAAAATCATTTAAAATAAAAAACCAAAAAAGGCAGGTTTGCTGGTCAAAAGTGATTAGAGGAAGTCCAAAGGATCTACATCTGGTATCCCCCAAGTAAAGAAAAGAACCCTTCCTGGAGTGACTCGGAGATCAGCAGAACTGCTGGAAGCTGGGCCTTCTCAGTTTTAAAGAGTGGGGCCAAAGTCTACTGCATCTCAAAGGATGGGGCCACAGCCTCTTGGGTTTCAAAGAGTCAGATCTTCACCAACTTGTTTCTGTTAAGGTATACAGGGGAAGGGGCTGTTGCCCAAATCTGGCATACCCTGTCATATCCAAGGGGCAGAAGAATGGGTCCACTGAAAATGCGGGGGTGGGGTTGCCATACCAGAAAGATTGGAAGGTGAGTCTGAAGTGCAGAGTCTTTAGTGTAGGGCCACTGCCCAGATGGTCTCAGGAAAGAGATTACTTTCAACTTTTGAGAGATAATATAATTTGTTCTGCTGGCTTTGGTACTTTCTGGGTGCCTGTTATCTCTTCTTTTCCTCCAGTTTCTTCCATTTGTAATGGAAATGTCTACCTTGTACCTTTTCCACAATTGTACTTTGGAAACAGATAACTTGTATTCTAGAATTCACAGATGAACGGGGATTTTGCCCCTGGACAGAATGAGGATTTAAAAGATGAGATTTTGGACTTGGGAGTTGAATTAGGAATTTTGGGATGATGTGCATATATTTTGCATGTGTCAGGGGCATGGATTTTGAGGGGAACAAAGGGTAGAATATTTGGATTAAATTGCATACCCTTCCCCCTCCCCCCAAAAAAAGTGACTAGAGGAACCTGAGCCTATGGTCCTCAACCACACTTCAAGGTCTGGAAAGGAACTCATCCTCATGGCCCAATGAGCTCTGGTAGCGTAGTGGTTACGAATCGTGCTGCAAACCTTAAGGTCAGCAGTTCGAAACTACCAGCCGCTCCGCGGGAGAAAGATGAGGCTTTCTACTCCCGTAAAGATTTACACCCTCGGAAACCCT
>NW_006408570.1:5426328-5432513 GCF_000296735.1 Chrysochloris asiatica | reverse complement strand
TTTCTTCATACTTGATGTTCTTGATGTCATCCCACAACTCTTCTGGTCATTTAATGTAGCAAATCTGTTCTTCAGATGATCCCTAAATTCAGGTGGGATATATTCAAGGTCATATTTTGGCTCTCATGGACTTGTTTTCATTTTCTTCACTGCCAGTGAGTTGGTTCTGACTCATAGTGACCCAGCAGGACAGAGGAGGGCTGCTCCTAGCACCACACATATACATGTCTATGTGTATGTGTGTGTATGCTATCTTTTTCACACAAAAAACAGCATACACACATCTATTTAAATAATCTGTTCCAGATTCCCTGATCAAGCCTGAACTCCCTTCTGCATAGAATCTATCTTCTTCCTCTGTTGGAAAATGGAGCCGTTTGCCTGTCTCGAATCTCCTGACATCTCCGCTGCTCTAAGTAGAACATCACTGGTGGTGGCCCAGTGTCCTCATTATCAAGCTCACTGAGGATGTAATCCATCTGGGTCAGGAGATGTGAACACAGACCAGCACCTGACGTAGCTTGAGCTTTAGTTCTTCAGTTCCTTCCCATCACTGTAGTTTGTGCTTGTAAAGGCTGAAGAGAATTAATCTTTTCCTGCCTTCAGGCAAAGAGATCATAAAACTAAAACCTTCCAACTATCTATCAAAACCATAATCCCTCTGGTTCCATCACAGGGCCCCAGTTGTGACTGAGTAGACACATCTCTGATGTATTAAAGGATTCATACCAGACTCTTAATAAATGGAACAAATATTGAGAGGCTTCAAAAAAGAATTGATGGGGAAATTCCATTCTTTTGTAATTCCAATTTTTTCATGAACTACTTTGAAGTTCCCTCATATTTATTGAAATAAAATATGCCTGGTCCTGGTGTGGTGCTGCAGGACAAGCACTAGTCTGCTAACTGCAAGGTTGGTGGTTCAAACCCACCAGATGCTCCTCAGAAACCCTATATAGGTTTGTTAATGAGTTGGAATCAATTCAATGGGACCTAACAACAATATATTGATCCTGGTGTGGCCCTGTAGGGTAAGCAATGGATTGCTAATCAACAAGGCTGGTGGTTCAAACCTACCAGTCACTCCTGGGAAACCCTATAAAGGGTCACTATGAGTTGGAACCAACTCAACAGCATTTAACCAGAATAGCAGTGAAGCCATTAACAACTGTCCTCCTTGAGTACAACATGCACATTTTCACCCCAATGTAAATGGAGAGAAAAATCTGCTTCTTTGATTACTGACAGACAAGACTTAACATGTTATGTTGTTAAGTGCCGTCCAGTCGGTTTCGACCCATAGCGACCCTGTACAGGGTTTCCGAGGGTGTAAATCTTTACGGGAGTAGAAAGCCTGATCTTTCTCCCGCGGAGCAGCTGGTAGTTTCGAACTGCTGACCTTAAGGTTCGCAGCCTGATTTGTAACCACTACGCTACCAGAGTTATAAAGCACATTAAACCTTCCAAAACACTTTTACAATTAATTAAAATCAGGGAGAAAGTTGGTAAGTTATGTCCTCTACTTGGCGGAAGTCTGAACCTCAAGAAGTGAAAGAAAAAACAACAGCACAACACATAGGACTTCTGAACAGAAATAAGCATTATCAGTGCTTCCTTTCAAAACTTCATTAAATGACAAACATTTTTTTAAAAGCATAAACCAAAGACAGAGTAGAAGTACTTTTTCTTATTTTTCCTACTGAAAACCTTAGGCATTACAGGTAAAAACAACATAAGAATACTCTAAAATGTGAAGAAAGACAGACTGGTTAGGGATTTTGGGACCAATGAATGGTTCATTAGTCAGTTCCCTAAGTTTTCTCTGAGTCTAAGACTTCAGGTTAAGAAACTAGCAACCCAGAAATGCTAACTGGCACTGACAAAAATGCCCCAATACGAGCCTGCTCTCTCTATTCAAACCCAGAAAAGGGCAACTCAACAAGACAAGAAAGTTACATCAGACAACTACTCTACTCCAGTGGCACAGTGGCTTTGTAGGATAAGCACTGGGCTACAAACCAAAAGGTTGGAGGGTCAAGCCCTTAAGCCACTCTGTGAGACCAAGATGGGGCTTTTTACAAGCCCTATACCAGGTCTTATGAGTCAGAACCAACTCAATGGCGCTTAATAACAACAACTCTACTCTAGCCAAATACCACAGAAAAAAACTGTGCTAACAAAGGTGTGGTGGCTCCATGCAACAAGCACTGGACTGCAAATAACAAGGTCGGTGGTTTGAGTTCACCAGCCACTCTCTGAGAGAGAGAAATATGAAACTTCCTGCTCCACAATGCTTTAAAGCCTTGGATACCCTATACAGGGTTGCTATGAATCGGAACCAACTTGATGACACTTAACAACAACAACCAAGGCCAAGTGGGGTGCCTAGACTTGCCTCCTCAAGGGGCCATAGCTAAATGCCCCAAGTCACCCCATGAAGATGTCAGAGAAGGGAGTGAGTCAGAGCAGGGCACTAGGACATTCATCCCCACCGTACAATATAAAAGACAGAGAAAAGGTCTTCACATTTGGTACAGAAGACGGTCAACGTAAAAGAGGAAGACCTCCAACAAGATGGACTGACTCAGTGGCAGCATCAATGATCTCAAATATAACAATAATCATGAGGGTGACTGGGCAGCAAACTGGGCAGTGTTTCTTTCTGTTGTGCATAGAGTCGCTATGAGTCAGAAACAACCACCTAACACCAACAGTAACAACAGACTGGGGTGATTAAACAATGTTGAGGGGAAAGGAACTGAACATAGGAGGCTTATGTGAAAGTTGGCATCAGAAATGTTAAATTTCCATACTCAAGTTTTAGAGCAAGGCAGCTAAAAGACTACAAGAATATTCTCTGGCCCATTTGATGATCCCCAAATAAAATATCTAAAAATACTGAAAATGGGGGTTCCTCCACAAAACAACTCTGCTAAATCATCTTAGAATGAAGTCTTTAGTAAACATGTCCTATCCATGCATTCAGAGGTGCCTATTAGCTTATTAATACCTCTTTCTTTAATGAATGGAAAGCTCAGGTCATCAGACATAACAAATATTTTTAATAGGAAAGATAATTAAAACAAGGAATCACAACAAAATAAAACTTGGAGGACAGTGACCATGTAGGAAGAAGAAACCTTTAAAACACAGCACAACAAAACAAAACATGTCCCTGAAACTAAAACATATTGCCATTTTCAGAAACAAGAAACAAGTTCTCAAAAATTAAAAAGCCTGATAAATTAAGAAACTCAACAGAAGCTATGAGCCCCAATCCAAACCCACAGCCATCGAATTGATTGCAATGCATAACAACCACACAGGACAGGGTAGAACTAACTGTTCATTAGGGTTTCCGAAACTGTACAGCTTGACAGGAGCAGAGACCCTCATCTTTCTCCCGAGGAGCAGCTGGTGGGTCTGAACCACAGATCTGTGGTTAGCAGCTACATCAAAGTGAGGGAGAGCAAAAAGACAGGTTAGAAAACCTAACAATAAAGATAGCTAAGACTTTCGGGGAAAGATGGAGGAGCAGGCAAGATGCACTGAGCCAATCCTTTGCAACAAAGACAAGGGAGACCAAGTGAGACAGATACAGATGGTGGGTGATTCTAGAACCCTGAGCTTCAGAGGAGAGGACAGAGAAGTGGCCTGAGTGGCAACCACGAAGAAGAAACTGAACAGGAGCAGTGAGAGAGAAGAAACAGGGGAGGCTGTCAGCTGGCATGGAGCAGTGTGGCCATCTTGAGGCTTTACTAGCGGTTGTTGATACAGCAGCCTTCGAGCACAGAACATGGCTGGAGATTGGTGATAAGTGGGGTGCAGTTCTCCCTTGCTCCATGCCCTCCTGGTAGTTGGGTGGGCGTCCAGTCCCTACATATACCAACTTAGCATCCAGTGACAGCCCCTCCTAAGCAACCTCGTCTCTGCTAGGGTCAGATGCCAGGAAAGCCACCCCTGCTTCTGGAGGCACGTGAACCGATCCTAAACTATGCTACACAAGCAGGGAACAGAGGACTGCGTTCACATTTCCATCTCTGTCACATCCGCCAGAAGACAGGTGGTGAGTGACTGAGAACACAACATACAATCATCAATTAAATAGAAAACAATGTGTCTTTGTGTAAACTGAGAACAGACAATTTCAGCTTACACAAAGAAACAAGATAGAGTGCTTGGAATAAGTAAGTCAGAAAATATAATACCAGAAATGCTATCAGAGCAAGTTGATAAAGAATTTAAAAGAACGCTATTTTTAGGTAACTTCAACAGATTTGAGTGAAAGTACAAGGAAAGCAATAAGAGCACAGGCAAAACCTTAGAAGAATTCAGGAAAACAATAAAAAAAATTGACAAAATAAATGAAGAAAAAAAAAAAGGAAACCATACAAAATAGCAATTAGAAAGTAAGAAGATTAATGCTAAGATATCAGAAGTAAATAGTACATTGAAAGGGCAAAGAAGTAGAACTGAATCCATGGAAGGTCAAATTACTGAGACTGAAGACAAATTTCTCAATATTCATACAACAGTGAGATAACAAGAAAAAAAGAATTTAATAAATCTGAAGAAACCCTAAGATTTAGGCACATTATCAAGAGGAATAAGTTATGTGTGACTGGAATTCTAAACAGGAAGAGACAGTAAAGGGAGTTCTTTGGACAGAGACCCAACAATAGCAGACAATGACCTAAGACTGGCACACCTGACAATATCTCCTAAAACTCAACCCAGACACAGAAGTATTCAAAGTAAAACAAACCTACAAGACTGAAAATAGGGGGTCTTCTAGCAAGATGGCAGACGTATTACATGGACCCTCTACAATAGATACGGACACAAAATAAAACATAAACAGATAAAAATTCTGGCACCCTGAACTTCAGAAGGAAGGTTAGAGAGGTGGATGGAGAATTTGCTGGGAGGATGCTGAGCATGAGGGAAGAGAGATACTGGCTGTGGCTCGACTACCTTGTGAGCAGCTTTGGCAGTGAAGGGGCGCCTGGCACAGCAGATTCGTGTGGGTGACCAAAAAGGCACCAAAAAAGTGCCATTTCTTCTTTTTCCCCATGAGCCCCTGTTGATCAAAAGTGTGGTCAGCTCCCACCCTCATCCACCCCCAGCGCAGACCCTGCTCCCTGGGAGTTCAGAGCCACGTGTTTGGGAATCATGCCAGTGTGAGATGGGGGCTGGATGTGCCACTTTGGTGTGCAGGCTCTAGAACTACCAAACCTGCAGAGCCACCAGACTAGCATTTAAGCAGTTACCCTGCCTCCACTGACCTGTGGTCCTAACAGACACTGAAACCATTTCCATCAAGGGCCCCAAAAAACTACTTCTGGATTGAGTGTCCTTAACACAGATTAGAACTGAGGCCAATAGGAACTCCATCTAGGGCAGGAACTCTGCTGTCACATCCCTTCCACAATCACCTTGTGAGCTCCTGGAATTGCAGGAGCGCTCCAGAGACTTCTTCCCTCTGAGACCAACAACTGCACTGTTTTTACAAATATGATAACCTCACAATACCCTGTAGACAACAAACAATTTTAGCTCACATGGAAAAAACGAGAGAATAGCTCAAACAAATGACCAAGATGCAGAGACAGAAAATGTTTCTGAGGAAGAAAAGGTAATGGAACTAGTGGAAGATGGGGAAAGGCAGACATGAAGAAATAGGCTGAGTTCAACCACATTTCACAGAGTCCGACTGACCCGGAGATGAGAGAGAGAAGAGGAAGGGCTAGTTGGTTCAAAGTGGGGTGAGACCTAGGGATTCCTGAGCCCACGGACAAGGGCATAGCCACAGAGGGCTAGAGAGTGAAGCATCCAGCTGATATGAAGTGAGAGGAGGAGCACAAGAACACCCAAAGTTACAGATAGTACCCATCTGACCTAGTCTCAATGGCTTGATAATCTGAACTCGACTAGAAAGAACAAAACAATTTTTGATAAAGGAAGCGAGGGTAAATTGCTACAATTTGATGAACTTGACCTATACTCATGGAGGTAGTAACTCTAAGTACAAATAGAGAGGGTAGGAATCTTCACATCAAGTATCAATGCTATCCCCCTGTATACAGGGTAGATAGGGATGGGCAACTTAGAAACATGCTACCTAAAATTAGGGGGCAATAAAGGCATGAAGTGACTGGCTTACATGGTTTCAAGGGGGAGTTTAG
>NW_006408570.1:5422569-5424519 GCF_000296735.1 Chrysochloris asiatica | reverse complement strand
AATGGAACTAACTGGAAAGGAATTCAAAAGAATGATAATTAGGTACCTTCAGTAGAAAGACAGAAAGCAAGGAGAACACAATAAAAACTTTAGAAGAATTCAGAAAAACACTACAAGAACAACAGACAAAAGACTGAAACTAAGAAACCAGAGATACCAGTTTGCAACAACAATAAAAATAAATAAAAAAACAACAAAGTAAAAGGAGGGAATGAAGAGGAAATCAAGTAGATTTGAAGAAAAAAATCAAAATAAAACTGTTGCCCTAAAACTAGACCAAGCCTTACTCCTAGCACTAGACCAACTCCTACCCCTACCCCTAACCCTAGTCCTAACCATTACCCTAACACCAAATGTAGTCCTAGGCCCAACCTGGACCTAGCCAGAGTCTTAACCCTAACTCCTACTCCTATAGCAGCCAGCCCCAAAATAAATTTTAAAAATCACAGGTAGAAATAAAAAAAACAGGTGAAGGACATTTCTAGAAGGTTCCAAGATAAGACTGTAAATTAGGCCTGAAAAACAACTAGTCCAGATTACACAGAGATTTCTTCAAGAAGGTAAAATGGATAGAATACAAAATGGATTTAAAAGTATTTAAAAACCTCAATTATCTGGATGTTGGCTAGTTAATTACATCATGTCATAATTATAATTTTCTTGTTTTGGCTCTCCTTTTCATTTTTAGAAAGTATTTAAAAAGCACTATTTACACAATTTGAGGACAGTCTGAGGTAAAATTGGTGAAAATATGCATACACAGGAAACATAAATAAAACAAGATGATTATTAAATTACAGTGAAAACAGAGTTGTAGGGAAAAGGAATAACAGTCATATTACACTAGAAATAGAGCTTATTTACATAATTCTGTAAAATCTGAATACTAGGAAAAATCCAACATTCTGCCAAAATTTACTAATATTTGGAAGAATAGAAGATAAGAATAATGTAACTCTATCAGAGTCCTGGTGTGGCGTTGTAGGTTAATGTGCCAGATTACAAAGCCGTTTGAACTGTAAGGTCAGCGGTTCAAGCTCATCAGCTCTTCCTCAGAAACTCCATACAGGGTCACTATGGGTCAGAATTGACTCGATTGCACTTAACAACAACATAGGAGATGGAAGAGCTAAACTTCTACTTCCCCTTAAGTGATAATAACTAAAATGGGGGGGGGGGAGAAGAGGGAATCTAGCTAATATCAATATGTTTTTAGAAATATATCAAAGTGTCTGGGACCTTAAAATGGCATACTAGGATCCCTCGGGGAACTGCTTCATATATTTTAAAGCATATTTAATTCACCTATTTGATCACTGAAACTTTGATTAAAAAATATTTAAACTGTGGTATATGAATTGTTTTTATGTGTCTTCTAGCCTTAGTCTTTGTAACTCCCACCAAAGGACTCTTTTCTACAACGCTAGAAGGTGGGAGAAGATGCTGATAGGAAGACAAGATTCAAGTGTGGATGTTAAAAAGTGTTCACTGTAATTGTAAAAGCCTGAAACTCTAGTATGGGTATAAATTGAGCCATCCTAGAAGCAGGAAGGAAAGAGAATCTTACTACCATCAAAGAAATGGAGCCAGGAGTGGCGCGTGTTCTATGGACCCCATGATCCCTATGCACTGAACCTCCTCAACCCAGGGACAGAAAGCTGTGATACCAGAGGAGTGGCAGAGGAGCAGCAGAGCCAAGAGCCAGAGCATGAGACAAAGCAATGGGCTTCCCAGCCCACAGAGCAAGTAAAGTTGAATGACTCTGGGGAGCAGACTCGCTTGTGAAGTTGGGTACCTTCTGGCGCGTAAGTGAGGTAGCTATGTTTGCTGACTCACTAAGCTAGAGCTGAGTGCCTTTAAGCTGAGGCTTTCCATGGATTGGTGTGTTCTGAAGGTATTTATCAACAGCTGGCTGGAACAGCTGTATCCTGAGCATTTTCTAATCCTGTA
>NW_006408570.1:5397732-5422304 GCF_000296735.1 Chrysochloris asiatica | reverse complement strand
GGTTCAAACCCACCAACTGCTCCTTGGAAGGCTCTTTTTAAAACGTAACCACTATATGAATCTTAACTTGAATCTTGAAGAATGAGTTTTTAAACTAAGATTAATTAGCATATAATGAAACACACACGTCTTAAGACGTTTAATACTCGGTAAGTTCTGAGAATTGTACATTCCCAGGTAACTACAACCCAAAACAAGATATAAAACATCTCTATCACTTAAAAACTTCCCCCAGTCTCTTTTCTAGTTAATTTCCCATACCCAAGTAACCACTTGGTGATTTCTATTACCATAGGTCACATTGGCCTTGGACTTCCTTTAAATAGAATCATAGATTATGTTTAAAAGGTTTCTCGGAAAGGAGAAAAAAATTTCCAGGTGGAAAGAACTACATGTTCACAGTATAAAGTTGTAGAAGGGTATGTTCGTGGAATTTTTAAGAGTTCAGGATGGTTGAAAACTGACAGACAAAACTAGAAGAGAAGCCTCATTGTTAAGGGGCCTATGTAACAAGTTAAGGTACCTAAATTTCACAGAAGATTACTGGAAACCAGATTATTAAATAAAACTTTTCCCAATGCCCTAAACTACTTATTTGACCTAAAAACTGGTCAGTTTCTTTTAGATTTTACTTTTTCCTCAACCCTCCACCTTAGGGTGGCCAAAGCAGGAGCACACCCTATATATACCTCAGCTCACTATTAACCTTGCCTAGAGGCTTCTGTGCCATCTCAGGGAAGAGGACAAGCCCCACTGGAAAGAACAAGGCCCAAGGGAGTAAGTTCTAGGCTCGCTTGGCTTTTTTCATGAGAGGACATAGTCCAGGTCAAGTCATAGCTCTTCCCCAATTTCACAATTTCAAACAGTCCTAAGTCTGACAGCAGCCTTACCATTATCTGGATTTCTCTCTTGCACACCTGGAGGTCATGCTCATTGTTGACAAACATGCGTTTCAAGGCACACTTCATTCCATTGCTTGTCCTCACCAGAAACACAATAGCAAATCCACCTGTGAGAGAAACACAAACACAAGACCTATGTGAGTCATGCTAAAAAAAATTAGGTGAAGGGCAGAGGTGGCTGTAAGTCGCTGTTGATACTGATGATTGTACTGATGTCACTGTTGGCCTACCCTAGGGCTGGCCTGGCTGAGAAAGTTTGTTTAGATTCTCAGAACTCAGATACTATTTGCAGGAGGCAAAGAGAATGTTTCTAAACACATCTTATGATAAAGGAAAAAGAATACTTAACCTTCCAGTCTAAAATTTTAAAAATGAATGAATGGGGTGGAGGGGGACGTATATTCTTGTCTTCTGTGCAAGAGTGCTAGGTTTGATTCCCATCTGTCACCGCCCATTTGCCAGTGGGGGCTTGCGTGTTGTTATGACGTTAAACAGTCAAGACCTTCCAAACTAAGATAGACTGGAAAGAAAGGCCTAAGGATTTCCTTTTAAGTCAGCCAATGAAAACCCTATGGAGCACAAGGGTCTGATGAGCAACCAATCATGGCACAGAAGCCGGATGCATTGGTTCCCTTGTGCATTGGATCACCATGCGTTTATGGACAACTCAACGGCAGCTAACAACTCTCATTGCCTGCTACGAAGGTAGATATGTGATATAGGTATGAAAGTATCTTACTCTACATAGCAGAAACCAAGCAAGCAGGACTTGGGCAGACAGTTAATGTCAGTACTACATTTTCTGGACTCCTGGTGTGGCGCTGTAGGATCAGCATTAAATTGCAAACCACAAGGTCAGCAGTTCAAACCCACCAGTTGCTCCTCGGAAACCCTACACAGGGTCACTGAGTCAGAACAGATTGAATGGCACTTAACAACAAACTAATTTTTCTTTAAAAGACGGTTCACAATTCACTCCGGTTACAGAATGCTCTAAATTTGTTACAGTTTTGTGTTCCATGAATTGTTAGAACACTGAACTTCAGCCTCACGCCAAAGCACTGCGTGGGGCGTTCAGTGCCATCGTCAGGAGGGGTTAGAGAGTTAAGGAAGAGTGGTAAGGCTGGAAAGCTGAAGGCTTTGGGATAAACAGTAGTTATGTTGGACACTTGTTACATCTGCCTGCCTTATACAGCTTCATAATTTAGCTTAAATTTCCTGCGAAGCAATAACAGTCTTAGCAAAGAAGTGGTCACTGACTGGATGGAGGTGAACTCTGAGTTAAAGATATCATCATCATTGCAGGAACTTGAGTTGAGGTTACAGTATCAGATTGGGGCTAGCAGCCACATGCAAAATTGAATGAGGGCAATAATTAGCAATTATAGATAACTCTGAAGTCCTGACTATGCAATCCTAATTCCCCTGAGGCCCAGGGGCCCTTCAGTGTCCATCTCTTGGTGTCCATGGCATTTCCTAGAGTATCTTTACAGAAATGATTCTTTCCCAAGCTAACCTGAGTTGATTTCTATTCTATGCAACACAAAATACCTTAATCATTAAAGCACTGTTTTGATAAAACACCTAATTCTGTAAGAAATATTTTAATGGACCCAAATGTTCAAATGTGCATATTTGATATTCACTCACCAAAGAGTGCATATTCTCTGTTACTATTCTTTTAAGAAAGGCACTGTAGAATAACTAAGCACTGTATTGCTACCTGCTAAGTCAGCTGTTTAAATCTACCAGCTCTCCGTAGGAGAAAGATGAGGCTTTCTGCTCCTTTAAAGATTAACAGCCATGGAAACCCTATATGGGGTGCTACGAGTTGGAATCGACTTAGTTGCAGTGGGTTTTGGGTTCTATCTTTCAGGATCCAGATAAACACTAAAATTTATCATGTAATCTTTAATTTTAATAGTCATCTAATTCATGTATCTCAATAGCATTTTCCATTTTCTGATACTTTAAAGTCTACTTACTTGCTCAATGATCACTTTTAATTCCACAATTTTGAATTTACTTTTTTTAAAAACAAAACAAATAAACCCTAGCACTGTATCATTTCATTTCCCAAAACTAAGAGTCTTGCCATTAAAAGATATTTTCTCAACTCTAAGAGGCATATTTTCACATTTTAATGTTGATTACATTAGAATGTATCTTACAGTAAATATGCACAGTTAACACAGTAGTCCTTTATCTTCTTTTCTTTGCTATTTTTAAAAAGCTATTAAAATCCACAACATGTCAGACAAACAGAATTGGGAAAAGTGATAGTATAAATTATGTTTCCATGTATATTCATAATTATTCTGTGAACATTCCAAGTATGAAATACTTTGAGTTAAAAAAACAACAACCAACAGAACGTCAGAATTTGCACAACTAGAGAGTATGAAAAGATCCCTGGTTAAGCAATTGGCTGGTAACCAAAAGGTTAGCAGTTAGAGCCTATCAGCTACTAACTGGGTGGAAGGCATGGGAGTCTACTTCCATAAAGATGGTAGTCTTAGAAACCTTATGGCGCAGGTCTATGATGTCCTATAGGGTCACTGTGAGTCAGAGCAGACTCAGAGGCAAGTAGAGAGCATTTCGCTTTATGGGTGGAGAAACTGAATGAGGCTTGGAGGAGTTCCATGGCTAGTTATGGACAGAACTGGAACAGCATCACACCTGACTCTTCCAAAACTGTGTTTTCCATTTCCCTGGTCATATAAAAGACTCCTTTAGCTAATACTCCTTTAGATAAGGAAACATTTGGTAGCGTTTCAGGACAAAAGTTGAGCATTGTTATTTCTTACAGTTCTGTGGATCTGGCAACAGTCACTAAATAGGATTAAATTAACAAGGCACTCATTTTACAAGAAGATTGATGGTGTCGTAATTTCAGACAACAGCCACCAGATGGGAGCACTCTAGTTTGTTTTGCCAGGTAGCAAGCTGACCTTTCTTGCCAGGACTGAAGAAATGGTTAAGACACCTACCTCAAGATCCAGCAACGACAACTGAACGAGAAGAGCCAACTGAGATCTCAAAGCCTATCACCATAACAAATCTAAAAGTAAAGCTATGAAACATTACATGTAACATAAAAGGAACCACATTATTCAACAGTTCTGCTCATATCAAACACCAAATCCGCTGCTATGGACGGTAAAGACAGAGTAGGACTGCCCCTTAGAGTTTCCAAGGCTGTCATCTCTATGGCAAAGACCACCACATCTTCCTCACATGGAGTATCTGGAGGTTTCAAACCACTGGCTTTTAGGTTATCAGTTGATTGCTCAATCTCTGTGCCACCAGAGCTCCTCACCATACAGGTGAGACACATTTAACTCAGAACACCTGGACCATGAGATTAGAATCCAAGCCTGAGAGAATTTGTAAGTCTAAAGATGCCTCCCATTATCAATGCATCGTTGGCCAACTGGAGATGGACATCACTAGGTTAGGCGGTAAAGGGAGATTGTCCATGTTCACCACACCAGTCAGGGAGCAAATGTAGATCCTTAACCACAGCTAAATGAGGTTCAGACTGCTACTGAATAAGCATTGTCAACAGAGGTGCTTATATCAGGTTGAGTTGAATCCCCAAATCTTGACTAAATGCAAAATGTACACACAGAGCTTGTTTCAGTGTCTGCCCATTGGCATGTTATGAAACACCAAGATAACCTCATTCATGAATTTACTGACTCACAAAGGGACTGGGACCTTACCTATTACATGACACAAACCTACTTTACCTATTAAACATATTGGAATATTTTTTCACATCCACAAAGAAGCAAGCTCTTTCCCATTTCCACTAAAATGTACAGCATTCTTGATCTACCTTTCTCCCTCTCATTTTCTGATGAAAATGTGAACTGGTACTTACTGTCCACCACAAGTTTAGACCTTACGTCTGTTTGATTCCCCTCTGTAGTCTCATGCCCTAGACCAGTGCCTAATACGCAGTAGTTGCTTAAGGGCCGTCAAGTTGGTTCCGACACAGTGACCCTGTACCGGGTTTCCAAGGCTTTAAATCTCCACAGCAGCAGAAAGCCTCATGTTGCTCCCACGGAGCGGCTGGAGGATCCAAGCCGCGGAAATTGTGGTTCAAAGTCCAGTGCTTATTGTGAATGATTGAATTTTTCTCTTAATGTGCAACAGGGAACAGGAAAGGCTACAGAGGGTGGTTGGGGCTATGGCACTCTGAATTGTATGTCCCATGTAAAGGGACAACAATTATGCACTATTAAGGCACTGCTGCCTTTGGGAATATGGACCTAATTTCATCAGATATGCTCATTATTAAAGAGAAGCTAGAAACCCATTATTATATGTGAACTCCTTAGATTTCAACGCTGCCAACAAGTCACATTTTAAATGAATGGTTCCAGAAAACACACCTGAAAGACTTCAGAGCATGTCTCTGAGTTTCCAGGGTTCTTCGTCCGATCTAGTTTAACCTCCTCCTTGTACTGATGGACAGAGAGGGGAAGTGACACAGCCAATAATACACAAAGTCAAGAAGATGACTTGCAAATAAGTTACAAAAAATATTTCACCCCTGAAGAGGAGTTTCTGGAATATTCCCCTCACCTAGCACTTCTCTACTACTTTATACTGTTTAAAGGAACTTCAAAAGAAATTATTTCAGTTATGTTTTCACAATAACTGAATGAGGTAGGTTAGCTTAAATACTGTTCCTATTTTCTTCACAGGAAAAGAGATATAAAGAGATGAAGTTCCTTTCCTGAGAACACAGAGCTATTGATGGAGCTCAGACTAAGTCCCTCTTCTCAAAAAATGTTCAAGTCAACTTTACAAAATGATGCGCCCAATCCAAGGGTACAGGTAATGAGTTTTCACAACTGTACACAGACTTATAATCACCACCACAATCAAGCCATAGACTACTTCCATAACTGCAGAGTTCCTTCACGCTCCTTGCAGACAATGTCCTCTCTCTTGTCACAACGCCCCATATAACGTCAGATCTGTTCTCAGTCACAACAGATTAATTTTGCTTGTAGTACAATAAATGGAGCCATACAGTACTCTTGTGTCTAGCTTCTTTCATTCAGCATATTTCTGAGATTCATCCTCTTTGTCACATGTATCAATAGTTTGCTTCTTTTAATTGCTGAGTTGTATTTCACTGAATGAATGAATGTTCAACAATTAGTTCATTCATTTACCTTTTAAAGGACATGTGGACTTCTCCGGTTTTTGATGATCATGAATTAAACTGCTAAAAGCATCCATACAGAAGTATTTTTAGTGGACGTGGATACTTTGTTAGGTAATTACTTAGGAATGGAATTGCTGGGTCATCTGGCAAGTGTCCTGGTGTGGCACTGTGGGTTAATGTGCTGGACTAAAAGTCGGTTTAAACCACAAGGTTGGCAGTTCAAGCTCACCAGCTGCTCCTTGGAAACACTATACAGGGCCACTATAGGTCAGAACTGACTAGACGGCGCTTAACAACAACAATGAAAAGTGTATAAGAAAAAGCCAAATGCTCTTCCACAATGATTGTTCCATTTTATTCTCTTACCAGCCATGTGTGAGAGTGGTTTACTCTTGGTATTATGGGTCTTGTTCATTTTAGGTGTGGTGCTGTAGGATAAGCAATGGACTAACTACTATGTCGGTTTGAACCGCAAAGTGAACTACTCAAACTCACTCGCTCTTCAAAATCCCTACTCAGGGTCGATAGAACCAACTAGATGGCACTTAACAAGTGGGCTTGTAGTGGTATCTCATTGTGTCTTTAATTTGCATTTCTCTATAAATTCATCATTTAAACTCCTAGGATTAGCTGCTTTCCACCACTTTCCTAATAAAAGTTGTTAAGAAACACCACCACCACCACAGCTGTCAAGTCAATTCCAACTCATAGCACACTAAAGGACAGAGGTTTTCCACAGCTGTAATCTTCATGGAAGCAGATTGCCACAGCTTTCTCCTGAGGAGTGGCTGACCCACCAACCTTTCAGTTAGCAGCTGAGCACTTGGCTGCTGTGCCACCAGGGTTCCTTTTTACTGATGGTGGTGGTGGCAGTTATGTGCCATGGGTTTCCGAGGTTGTAAATCCTTATGGGAGCAGAAAGCCTCATCTTTCTCTCATGGAACAGCTGGTAGTTTCAAACTGCTGTCCCTGAGGTTCGCAGCCCGATTCATAACCACTACGCTACCAGAGCTCCTTTTTTTTTTTTTACTGATATTAGACTTTAATAAACAAAGGATCATGAAGTCTCGCCAATGAAATGACTATAAGATAATGTGGACTTCTACCTCACGCATAAACAAAGATGACAGGTGCTCTAGTTCTCTCCTTTGAGATGTTGAGAGACAGCTGGTAATACTGTCTAGTATAAAATCGCCTACAGAGGGGATTTTGTAGTCTCTAAGATCTATTTCAACTCTGTCATCAACAAGAGATCATGGCCTTGAACATCATCATCATCATGACTGAAACTTTTCAAAAACCAAACCAAACTCAACTGCCACTGTGCTGATTCCCCCACACAGTGACCCTGTATAGGGTTTCTGAAGCTGTAAATCTTTATAGGAGCAAAAGTCTCATAATTTTCATGTGGAGTTTGCACTGTTGACCTTGAGGTTAGTAGTCTGGTGCTTAATAAAAGCTCTTCAGAAGCGTGAGGATGTTTGAATTCAAGATTAGCAATGGGGCTCTGAATCAAATAATGAATCATACTACATGGTCCCAAACCCCAGGGGCTGTTCTGAATAAATCAGGATGCCAGTGGTTTCCACTTAAGCAAAGAACCGTGATAGATGGAAGCCGTAAGGTGAGTGAAGAGAAAACAAACTGATGATCTGAAGGGGGAGGTGCACAGGGATGGGAAACAGCTGGGCAGACTGACCAGACACAAGGGAAAGAAGCCAATCATGGTGCGACGGGAGGATTTCTGGATCTTCTGTGACAGAGGCTTTAGTGGATATTTAAAATTTGGGTCTTCCAGAACGGAAATCTGCTTCTTTGCTCATCTCTTGCAGGTAAAAGAACATCTCATTACCCAACATAAGTCCCATCTACACCTCTAATAAAGGCTTCCATGTGTTTAACATTGAATGAAGACACAAGCCAAATGAGCTAGAAGATAGTAAAATAAAAAGGAGAAAAGCCTCATCCAGACCCATTTCCTATTCCTTGTCTTCCACTTCCCTCCTCAGTTCAACAAACTCTGTTATTCTAAAGTTTATTAACCCAATAAGCACTGCTTACTTAATGCAACTTCCCTTTGAATTTACTAAAGAGAAAACAAGCATAAAATAGCCTTCTGAAGTTTTCTAAAGAATCTGACAGTTGGTTATAAGTTGGGCTGCTAACCTCAAGATCAGCAGCTAGAAAATACCAGCAGTTCCACGGAAGAAAGATGAGGCTTTCTGCTCCTGTAAAGATTTACAGCCTCAGAAACCCGATATGGAATTGACCTAGAGAGCCCTGCTTGAATCTTTATAAAAGTCTTATGAGGCGAGCAGGATAGGTATTACTATCTGCACTGGAAACTGAGGCACCAAGAAAAGTCTACCCTCCTTAGGACTTCAAGTTGTGGCAGAACCAGAGCTGGGACCCCTGCGTGCCAATTCCTGACCCTCACCCTTGGTCCACTGTCTCATACTGGAAGCCAAGCCCTTCCCTTCCAAACCAGCAACTCCTCCACTACCAGCGGAAAACATGGTGAAAGCCACAAGGGACAGATATCAGCTTATCAGGAGACAGAGTCCTCTGTGTAATGTGACCTGTCTGCAGTGTTTGTAAGCTCTCATGCTGACTGATGGGACTGAGATGCTGATTAACAATTTATTCATATGGCACACAACTCTGACAAAAGTTTCAGAAGAAACAAATTTTTTTTTCAAAAACTAGAACAGATGGAGAGGCGCACAGCAAGGATTTTACAGGAGAAAAGGTCATTCTGAAGCATTTGTCAACACTGGATTCAGAAGGGGTTTGAGGGCTTGTTTTTTAACATCAGTCTCCTCACTTGCCTCGAATTAAGATTCACCATGTGCCACCTCCTTCTGGGGAACATGTCAAAGTATGTCCTTTCCCCAGACAAAAAGAACACGCAGATGGGGGATGACTTGGGGTATTTAACTCCCTACCTCCCCAGTTGGAATCCGTGGGCACAGAGTCAGAGACTGACAAACCCTGGCAGTGGTACAGAATCATCAACAGAAACCAACCAAAGCCATGGCCCATGCTTAACATGGGAGGCCAGCAATTGGTACTTTGTCTCCAGGAATAGGTTGATTTGCTGACCCTCAGAGTCTTTTTTTTTTTAAAGGACATTTCCAAGGAAGGTACCTGCCTGCTAGTGTAAATGAGAAGAGTTATTTTTTAAAAAATCAAGTTGGTTCACATATAGAGAATCATGAATTACTGCACAGAGAACCGAAGCACACTGAGCCTGGCATGTCAATAGCCAAGGCACACCAAAAGAGAGCTTTCCCGGAGCTCCCATTACCACCTGCACCACACTATTACCCTAGGGGTGGCTACCTGGTAAATGGAGAAAGGCATCAATAGGGTCATGTTCTTTGTTCATTGAAATCCACAGAGAAGTTTCTCCAGGTCAGAAGGAACCTTTTCTGTTCTGGTTATTCAGGTCCAATTAAAATTAAAATTCAATGTTTTCTTACTTTATTCCTTGTTCTCAGACGATTTTACCAATTAATACAGCTTCAGGTACCACCTATGTGCTACCATTCCCATACTTACATCTCGAGCCAAACCTTTCTTCTGAGCTCCAGAACTGTATCTCCAATTAATTTATACCATTTCTTCTACAAACATCTCAAAATGAACATTTCAAAAACTGAACTATCACCTGTTCTAAATTGAATTTTCTTCCAGTGTTCTTCATTCCAATGATAGGTACCATCACCCACCTACCCACCTAGTTACTCAAAACAGAACCCTGAGTCTTCTTCCACACCTCTTTTCCTCTCACCCATTTAAGATGAACACTTCTCCTATGTACATATGGGAGGAGTCCTGGTGTGGAGCTGTGGATTAACGCACAGGACTCTAAGGTAGGTTTGAACTACAAAGTCAGTGGTTCAAGCTCACTAGCCACTGCTCAGAAACCCTATACGGGGTCCCTACGAGTCAGAACTGACTCGAAAGCACTGTACAACAACATGTATGTATGGGAGTATTGATGTGACACTGTAGGATAAGCACAGGACCGAAAGGTTGGTTTGAACAACAAGGTTGGTGGTTCAAACTCACCAGCCACTCCTTGAAAACACTATACTTGGTCACTATGAGTCTGAATTGACTCGATGACGCTTACCAACAATAAGGTATATATGAGGGGGCTTCAAAAATTTCAGGGAGAAATTCAGTATGTTTTAATTCCATCTTTCTGTGAACTTTTTAAAGCTCTCTCACATATGCCTTGAGTCCATCCACTTCCCTCTACCACCACCTTCATCAGAGCCACCACTGCAACCCCTTGCTGGAGTTACCTGCACAGCCTACATCTATTTCTGACCCCACCACAATCAATACTCCATACTGCAGCCAGGAGGATCTTTGAAAAACAGAAATTGAATACCATCTGCCTGAAATTCCTCAGTGGCATCTCATCCCTCTTTGCGCTATGTGATCTCCCTTCTCCAGTCTCATCTACCCACCACAGCCTTCCGCGGCTCACTCTGCTCCAGCCAGCCACAGTGCCTTTCACCTCAAAGCTGCTTATCATCCAATCTACTTAAAGACCTTGGAGCATGTTACTCGCTTTGTCTAGACCCTTTTCATCTCATTCTTGTGCTGGCCAGCAATTATTCACCATCCTTTAGGCTTCAGGCTAAATGGGACTTCTTTGGGAGGCCTTCTGGGACTGTCAATGGCCCTAGCCCCTCTTCTATGTTCATCCTTGCTGTCAAATGGATTCTGATTCATGGTGTCCCCAGATGCTTCGGAGTAGAACTGAGCTCCATAGGATTTTTCACAGAAAATGGATTTTTACCAAAGCAGATCTCCAGGCTTGTCTTCTGTCATGCCGCTGGGTAGATTTGAAACTTTAACCTTCAGTTGAGCAGCTGAGCACACACAATTTGTGCCACCTAGGTGTTAAGTCCCTTGTTAACACAGTACCATCTACTTTTCTTTCATGACACATCATAAGTATAATTAAATATTCAATATGTGTACTTCCTGATTTAATATCTTCTTCCTCTGTATCCTGCAAACTACACAAGGGCAGGGATGATGACTAATTCACAGTAGCATTTACGTCATCCAGCACAGTGCCTGATACACAGAAGGCACTCAAGTGTTGGTTACACAATGTGTTTTTCTAGTACCAGAAAGGATACCAAAAAACAAAATTACACTATACATTCCCAGCCTTTTAGAGGGTTAGAATCTGGTTTGGGATGTTGTTGTTGTTGTTAAGTGCCGTCGAGTTGATTCCGACCCATAGCGACCCGGTATAGGGTTTCCGAGGAGCAGCTGGTGAGCTTGAACCACTGACCTTGCAGTTCAAATGGCTTTGTAGTCTGGTGCATTAACCCACAAAGCCACACCAGGTTTGGGATAGAGGGGGCAATATACTGAGAAAGTGCCCCCTCCGCTATAAGTTTGTCTACCCCTATTGTAAACAGCCCCATTCTGCTCAGTCTGGCACAACCAAGTGTCATGTGAGATCAGAGGTAACTGAGCTCTTCATCCTAGGGCAATGTGCTCAAGGTTCAGCTTTCTGGGGAACTTCACAGAATTCACTGTGCTGTCACAATAACAAACACTACTGCTTGAGATCTCTTCTATTAAACACACTTGTACAGTAAATAAAAACTGTCTTCAGATAAGAAGGAAAAGAAATCAAGTATCACCGTACCCAATCCAACTTGCCCTTCATTTGAAGGAGTGAGAAGTCTCTCAGGTATGAAGTCTGGTCACTTCCCTAAGCCACAAGGGCCAGCAATCTTCTTATAAGTGGTGGCAATCTGATTGATAAAAGGAGGACCCAGCATCAATGCCCAGATCCACCTGCTCCCTTCACTGCAGACACATCCAGGCCTTGGTCCTAAGCCTCCCAACCAGGACTGCGTGTATCTTACTGATACACATTCTCCCAGGGAAAATGACGGTTTCAGCAAAGCTCAAGTTAGTTTAGGCCAACATTCTCTCAGCAACCAATGGTTAATTCCAGAGTATTCCGGTTTAACATCTTCCTTCAAAGCTTAGTTCACTTGCTGCTTTTGTAGTTACGATCAGATTAACCAGCACAGAAACAATCACCTACTCCAGAAAGAAATTTTTCTAGTGAACCCGTTTAAGCAGTATCATCTGTTCTACTGAGACACGCTGACATCAAAGGCACATATTATAGAGGGTATCAACTCTTTGGGTGTCATTAGAACCAACTGGTCTCCATACACAATTGGCTTATCCAGGTCATCCTATTCTGCCCCAATTTTCCTGATTCTGAAAAGGGATGAGCTCTTATCCTGGAAAGCAGGCTGGCATTTTATCAGTTCCCAACTGTTAATTCCACAGCATCCTAGCTTAACTTAATGCTCAAGCCTCTTCGCTGTGGCTCAGGATATCTGACAGTATCACCAATCATGTTTACCTACCAGCCAGGAAGGACTAAGTACACCAGCTTACAACCTGCTTTCCACCCCTACTCTTGCCACTACCCAAGTTGAATTCATCGACTCTTACAAATTCTATCCTCGGAATCTCTCCAGAATCCACTCCTTCTACCCCATTCCTAGTGCCCCTTCCATAGTTTATGCTCTTTTCTTACTCGAAAAGGTAAAATAAAATCCTAAGTCTCTTTGCCTCAGACCTCTTTCCCGTCAATATGAGTTTTTCTTAAAATCATTCATTAGTTCCCCAAAGCCAAAACGAAGGTCTAAATTCCCTACAGCAGCAGCATGTAAGAACCTTTATATTTTCCCCAATTTACTACAAAGAATTGCACACATATAGTAAAGTAAAGATCATGATAAAGGCATCTATAATATCCTTTCTACAAATGTTAACCTTTTGCAATACTTGCTGTATCATAAATCTATTATCCATCTATCTAAACATCAACTCATCTTTTTCATATCTTTCCAAGTAAGTGACTTCGACACATTTCATCCTAAACATTTTTGCCTGCATATCCTTAACTAAAGGAGCCCTGGTGTGGCGCTGTGGGTTAATGCGCTAGACTGCAAAGCCATTTGAACTGCAAGGTAGGCGGTTCAAGCTCACCAGCCACTCCTCAGAAACCCTATACAGGGTCACTAAGAGTCGGAACTGACTCGATGGCACTTAACAACATCCTTAACTACAGTTCAGAGTTCATGATCCTCTGGGGTGGTGTGGGGAAAGGGGAACAGTAGGAGACAAAATTAAATTATGGTGAAATACACAAATCTTTAGTGTATTATTCAATAAGTTTTAACAAATGCATAATGTTCATGCAACCCAAACCCTTCAAAATGTAAACATTTCCAACATAGGTAAGTTCCTTTATGCCCCATTCCAGATAATCCTATCTGCACCCCTCACCTCTGTCTCAGAGGCAACCATAACAATGATCAGTTTTCCATGCTTTAGAATTTCAGGAGAATCACGTAGTAGGTTTTTTCATATTAAGGAACTTTGACTCATCATATTGTTTACATTTCTGAGTGTATCAGTTATTTGTTCCTTTTCATTTCTGGCTAGTATTCCATTCTTCGAATAAACCTACTTTGTTTATCCTCGCTCTTATTTTTGCACAAATACATTTCTTTTTTAGTTTCTCCTGGGTAAATTCTTAATAGAATTACTGAGCCATCACGTAGATGTACCTTTAATTTTATAAGAAACTGCCAGGCTTATTCATAAAGTAGTTGTCCATTTTCACACCCACCACCAACATGCTACAGTTCCATATCCTTTCTAATTGAATACTGTTCAATCTTCACCCACCTTTATTTTCCAACACTCTTCATCTGCAAGCTTTAAAAACTTGGACCTTTTGGCTGTTTTTCTCCCAAGAGGTCTGCATGTGCTAATCCCTCTAACTGGAATATCCTGTCCCAGTGTCCTGCCTGATAACAATACATTTATGATGGTTAAAACACACTTCCGTAAAAGGCTTCCCTTTCTAAGCCTTGGCTTTCTGTCATCACACATTTTCCTTGTACCCTAACTTTGTAATTAGTACACCAGGAGTCCTGGTGTGATGCTGCTGGGTGAGCACTGGACTGCTAAATGAAAGGTCAGCAGTTCAAACTCTACCTGTCGCTCCTTGGAAACCCTATACAGAGTCACTATGAGTTGGAACAGACTAGAAAATACTTAACAACAACAACATCACAATGTATTGTGATTATCTATGGCATATCAACCTTACCACTGTTGTTGTTTGTTTGTTGTTAAGTGCCTTTGAATCGGTTCCGACTCATAGTGACACTATATAGGGTTTCCAAGGAGCCCCAGGTGGGTTTGAACTGTCAACATTGTGGTTCAAAGTCCAGTGCTGATCCTACGGCATTACACCAGGAGTCCATATGTATACTTGTGGTTAAGTGCCATAGAGTAGGTTCCAACTCATAGCGACCCTGTATAGGGTTTCTGAGGAGCAGCTGGTGAATTTGAACCACTGACCTTGCAGTTCAAACTGACCAGTGCTTATCCCACAGTACCACACCAGGACCTTTACACTAAATAAATCTAACCCAATTACTGTCACGTGGATTCTGGTTCATGGCAATCCCATGTCTGTCAGGGTAGAACTGTGTTCAGAGAATTGTCAATGGCTGAATTTTCAAAAGTAGATTATGAGATCTTTCTCCTGAGGTATTTCTGGGTCAACTCGAACCTCCACCCTTTATCATAAGCAACTTCCACTAGATAGACCAAAGCAAAAAAGGAATCACTTTCCTGCCCAGATAGAAATTCTATTTGTTATTTGTACACCAGTTTAAGGACTTTGAATAATGTGAAACCATAAGGACAACATTCTAGATTAGTCTCTGGGTGGAGTGCCTGAAAAATGAGTCACCTAAGAAAATAAAGATTGCAAGAAAAGCTGCTTACTTCTCTTAGAATCGTCAGCGCTAGCACAGTGCTTAGATGTCAAATTAACAAAAGACCCAATCATGTTGCTTCCTTGTTTATAATTCTCCCCTAACTCTTGACCACCTACAAGATTAAAGGTCGTTCATAATCTGGAGCACACACTGAACTCTATCAGGCCTGAATGCTTTCATGCATGTATTCTCTGCATGGAATGACCATATTCCCCTTTCCACCACTAAACTTGCAAATGTAAGCCCACGTGTACAGAGATGATGATTCCTTTATGAACTTTCTATCAACAGAATGCCCATAACCACCCCCACAGCCACCCCACATTATTTTATTATTTTGATAATATCCCATATTTGTTTACAAACCAGTCTTTCTTACAAGAACTACATTCCCTCAGAGGACAAGAATTTGGTGTGCTTGTGTATGCAGTTTTTTTTAAATTTGTTTACAGTGGTCATCTACCTTATGATCAAGGAGCTCTGGTTGCGTTGTTGTTGTTATGTGCCAAGGAGTCGGTTCCGACTCATAGCGACCCTGTACAGGGTTTCTGAGGCTATAAATCTTTACAGGAGCAGAAAACCTCGTCTTTCGTCTGCGGAACAGATGGTAGTTTGGAACTGCTGACCTTAAGGTTTGCAGCCCGATTCGTAACCACTAAGCTACTAGAGCTCCTTCTTACAGTTGGAAGGTTTCCCTATATCTAGCCAATAAACTCCTTTTAAAGTAAGCTAATTTGAATTAAATTTGTTCTTTGCACCCAAAGCACAAAGACATTCATCCTTGTATCTTAAGCACATTGCACACTGGTAGTCCCCAACTTAACAACATATTTGAGTCATGACAAATCACACTTCAAACCATCTGCGTTTTTTGTGCTTCTTTTTTGGTGGGCACATCTTATAGTTCGTTAGTAAGATGTGCTATATACAATGTCGCAGTGTGTAATTTGCTGATGTTATCTTTCTCAGATGTTCACTTGCAGATGTTCAATTTTATTATGTACTGTTCAATACACTCCTATATAAATTTCATTTTCTAAACTAAATCAAGGGCTTCCGTGGCTAGAAAACAAGCAGCCAAAGGTTGATTGCTTTGCTAAAGTCGATAGGCAGATTTGAAAAGCAGTGAGATGTTGTTGTGAAATAAATGCAGAAAGAAAGGATCATATAACTCTCATATAGTTTTCTGACTAGAAATGCCACCTCTATTCCAAGCAGTCCTCCAGATGATCCAGAATCTTCCCCAAGGGGAGCTATTACTGCAACTGACAAAATGCCAAAGTCATCCAACAAATCTTCATTGCTGACCTGAATTTTATTTTTTGTGTACTTTTATGTACGTATATATGTATCACTAAGGAGCTCTGGTAGCGTGTTAGTTACAAGTTGGGCAGTTCAAAACTACCAGTTGTTCCTTGGAAGAAAGTTGAGGCTTTCTGCTCCTGTGAAGATTTACAGCCTTGGAAACCCTATGCAGGGTCGCTATGAGTCGGAACTGACTCTACAGCACACTAGCACCACCACCATATATGGATCACTAGAGCCCTGGTGTGGCGCTATAGGTTTATGAGCTGGACTGCAAAGTCGGTTTGAACTGCAAGGTTGGTGGTTCAACCTCACCAGCCACTCCTCGGAAACCCTATACAGGGTCACTATGGGTCAAAACTGACTTGACAGCACTTATCTATATCTATATATTGTTGTTAAGTACTATGCCATCTTCTCCTCGGAAACCCTATACAGGATTGCTATGGGTCGGAACTGAGTCGACGGCACTTAACAACAACAAATATAAATATAAACATAAACATATACACATATATATATCTGTATACGTAATGTTTCGTACCCCTAAAGACAAAGACCAGATTTTACAAGATACTGATCATAAAAGGCAGTAATAATGAAAACTTACAATAAATAGAAAGGGGTATGCACCTCAGGTCAGAATGCATTTACAGTGGAGTTATCCAGACGGAATATTTTTCGGTCACTACCTGTGTCCAGAAAGAGTTGGGGCTTGTTTGTTTTTTTTTAATTGCACTTGAAAAGTTAAGAGTTTTTAAGTTAAGGGCTATTTTTACATTAAGGTAAAACTTGCTATACCACTAATGTACAAAGATGTAAGAAAGAAAATGGTCAAAATTCCAACTGGACAAGGAGAGTCATAGGAAAATTGAACAGGGGACACACCCCACAACTGGTACCTTTCTTGAGCCTAGAGCTCAGAACGAAAGAGTGAGAGAAGAGATTGCCCCGCACTCAGAGCGTTCATTATTTAGACATGCTGCGACTATGATTTTTACCTGGAATTATCTGAAAGCAATCATAGATAGCAGGATTTAGCCCTTGAATGGAGAAAACACACAGGCTGGATTGCTTTAAGTCAGGTGAAATTAACTCACCTGTGGTCAAATCTGGAGCGGCCTGTCAAGAAGGCTTTAAAAAAAAAAAAAAAAAAAAATCAGGCTATGTAGGCACCCTGGTGGCTTTGTGGGTTATGTATGTATTGGGCTGCTAACCACAAAGTCATTAGTTCAAATCCACCAGCTGCTCCATGGGAGAAAGATGAGGCTTTCTGCTCCCATAAAGATTTACAGTCTCAGCATCGCTACACAGGGGTCACTATGAAAGAGGAATTGACTCCATGGCACACCATCACCACCAACCAGTCAGCTAGGTCTGTCTCCTGGCACAATAGTTAAGCATTCAGCTATTAACGGAAAGTTTAACAGTTTGAACCCACTAGCTACTGCATGGGAGAAAGATGTGGCAGTCTGCACCCATAAAGATTTACAGCCTCGTCTTCTGTTTCTAATTTGGTTGAGGCACTGTGAGATGAGCTAACCACAAAGTCATTAGTTCAAATCCACCAGCTGCTCCATGGGAGAAAGATGAGGCTTTCTGCTCCCATAAAGATTTACAGCCTCAGCATCGCTACACAGGGTCACTATGGAATAGGAATTGACTCCATGGCACACAATCACCACCAACCAGTCAGCTAGGTCTGTCTCCTGGCACAATAGTTAAGCATTCAGCTATTAATGGAAAGTTTAACAGTTTGAACCCACTAGCTACTGCATGGGAGAAAGATGTGGCAGTCTGCACCCATAAAGATTAGAGCCTTTGGGAGTTCTAACTGTTCAGTAGGATCACATCAAGTCAAAATCGGCTTGACGGAAATAGGTTTGGTCTTCTGAGGTGCTTAACTCTTTGCACTATCCAGGAACCCATGGCACAAAAGACAGGGTCAATGGGATTAATTTTTCCTTTTGCCGCAGGCTTCAGGATAGGTGGGCACAGCTCTGTTACTGAGCCTATCTTTGTTTTAAATTCTGACATTTTGTTCATCGTGGATTTTTATTGCATGAATTTGCTTCTATGCTTACTGCAATCCCTACTGGCTAATTTCCTAGAACATTTTCCACCTCTCCAGCATGGTCAATGCAGTGAGGCAGACCAGTGCCTGCCAGGAATCAAAGATGATAATGGCATTTCTTTGAAAGCCTTATGGAGGGGTGAGATCTGGTCTGTCGGACCCTACATACTCTCCCAGACCATAATCCTACATTCTTACCTTAAGTTATTCTTACCCTGCCACCAGGTCCATCCTCCTTCCCCAGTGATTTTCTGGGATTCATATAGAAAACTCCTTTCTATTCAGAAAACAGTCAATATGCAATGACTAACAAGTGCCCCCCTCCCCCGCCTCCAACCTCCCAGCCACAAGAAGTTTTGGTATTTAACAGAACACTCTTTTAAATTAAAACAGTTATACATTACAAATATGCTTGAGTTTTAATGGAGGTATGAATCTATGAGTTTCTGGGTGATAAAGTTTAAGGGTTAACACACTTTAACCAAAAAGTTGAAAGTTCAGGTCCAGCCAGAGGCATCTCAGAAGAAAGGTCTAGTGGTTCTGTTGTCATTGTTGCTAGCTGTCATCAAGTTGATTCTGACTACGGTGACTACGTGTGTGCACAACTGTTTCCGAGAGTTTTCAAGGCAGATGTTTTGGAAACAGATGACTAGGCCTCTTCCAAGCTGTTTGTGGGTAGGCTCGATCTGCCAATCTTTCAGCCATTAGTTGACCAGTTAGCTATTTGTTCCATCCAGGGAACCTCCGGCCATCTGCTTTCTACCCTAACATACTTGGAGTCACTATGACTTGGAACTAACCTGACAGCAGCTATTTGTTTGCTTGTTTGTTTCATATGATGCACACACGCACATTAATAAAGCAAATGAATGACAGTTCATTTAACCAATTAACCATGCTTATGAGAAGTTTACCCAGATCTCGGTCCCTTTGGTGATAGGCATATACATGCCTAAGGCAAAACAGCTTCTAGAGCCTCATCTTGTATCACCACCTCAGATAGCTGTCTGGAAACAACTGCTCTGGTAATAACACAAATACAATCCAAATACAAGGAGAAAGAAAGATTTAAGTCCATCAGACTTTTTCACATCTTCCAGCTACATTATACCATATGTGTTTAAGACACATCCAAAAATAGCGCTATTGCAATTCAGCTTTGCACCAACATTTACACGTGTATTATTTAATTGCATCCTCATGACAATCCTGTGAGGCAAGTCTTATTATACCCACCTTGCCAGTGAGGAACACAGGTTCACTCTGTAAGTGGCAGAAGCCCAGTTTTCTGCCCAATATCCTGGGCCCATGCTTAGCAGCTTCTTTCATAAAGCCCACCTCAAGATAGGCTTCCAAAGGTTCTCCCAGAGCATTCTACTGTGCTTTCCTCATCAAATTACCCTTCATCCAGAGACCCAAGTCCCAATTTACCAATAAAGAAACTGAGAAGCAGTAAGGCAAATGACTCACTGAATATCCCATTGTCTGACCTCTGGCTCCATATAATTAAGCGAGAGTGGGCTACTGTGCCATGCTAAGAAGCCAGTCTACTCTAGAATTCACTCCTCACCTGTGAGGGTGAAATGAGGCCCTAACACTCCTCCTCTCATATTGTATTCCTCAAGACGCCCCCACCCCAGCCAGGACACGGATAGCTAAATGACAATACGGGAGAGTGTCAAGTATTGGTGCATTGACACATCATCCTTCCACCTTCCAGCAGTGGAGATCACAGTCCGGTGTGGAAGGGATTTCAGCAACAAAGCTTGGGTTATAGTCCTTCCCCTGCCCTTTGTTGTCATCCTAGCAGCCTGTGATCTACACTCTGCCCAACAGAAGAGCCTGATGGGGACATATATTTTTGGTCAGGGAGGAGGGAGAAGAGATGGTGATGATGTTCTTGTTCTTAACTCATTTCTTTTCAGGGTTCTAGGTTATTTTTTCACCTTTATCTTCACTGAGGCTCCCCAGGAAATTCAGGCTCCTTGGGCAATGTGGTTTGATTTGGACGGGGCAGGTCAGAATTGGGGAGCAAGAAGGAGAAGAGCCCATTGCATTCCCCTCCCTCAGCCCAGGGCTGTAACAGGGAGCTCGGGTCACTTTGCCCTCTCAGTTTTCAAGCTGTAATTAATTACTGCCAGTCAAAGATTTAGGAGGAAGTGAAAATAGCTAACATGAGACAAAATCAGATCGCATACACACACATCCCAGTACGGTCACATTCCTAAGAGTATGTAATGGGATGTGGAGATTATTTTCCATGAAATTTTGAACAGAAAGATGCTTTTTGGCTTTTTTCTGAATGCTGAAATTAGAGTTGCTGACTGTGGTCTGAGCCTGCTTCATTGCAATTAGTGATTCAATCCCAAGGAAACCTGAGCACCCAATGCCGAGCACATCTACACGCTGGCTCCAACTGGAGTTTAAATGCAATGAGATCCTGCCCTTGGATACATCACCTGCCCCTCAACTCACCTGCCCCTCAACTTTCTCTGATCTACACAGCACAGCTACTCAATTCTGTATCTACCACTGAAACAATCTCAACATGGTAAGAGGGCTCAAGCAAGCCCTTACCATCACCACAACCAACCAACAGTGCTCCAGTCCTAGAACATCCTGAACCTGACTTCTGCCCAGTGTCCCTCAACTTTGCACCCTTTCCCTCTTCTGAGTTTCCCTGTATCAGCCCCATCCTTCCTCCTGTCCCCAGAGATCATCATTCTTCTACCTTTGGGGACTTCACTCCAGGAACTACTCTTATCTCTTTTGCCATCTTGATCCAACAAGCTACCACCCCATTCCCTTTTTTCACTGCCAGACATGTTATATTGCCTCTATTTTCTCTCCATATTCCACCTCCCAGTCACGCTGAAACCTTTGGGCTGCGGCCGTCTCCGAGGCCCAAGACCTCTCGGTGGCTTACACGGCAGTCAGGCAGCACTTTTCACCGGTGACTTCCTGAATCAAACGCTCTCTCCTTTGGACTTCCACTGGAAAGAGCATGCATTGCACACTCATTACAAAGGAGCCGCACTGCACACTCAGTTTTTCTCCTATATTTCTGTCTATTTCCTACCCGCCTTTAGAGTACCTTGTTTTCTTTCTGTTCCTTAGATGCTGGTGTTTCTCAGGGTTCAGTCCTACGTCATGTCGGTTCGCTCTACAAATACTCCGAAGGTGATTCCAGCCATTAAGCATTAAACATCCTTAAAACCCTATACAGGGTCGCTATGGGTCAGAACCGACTCGACAGCACTTAACAACAACATTGAATTCATGGAGTCCTGGAGTGGTACTGCAGGTTAATGTGCCAGACTACAAAGTCAGTTTGAACCACAAGGTCGGCAGTTCAAGCTCACCAGCCGCTCCTCGGAAACCCTATACAGGGTCATTATGGGTCAGAATCAACTCGACGGCACTTAACAACAACGACAACAATGACATTATATGGACAACTCTCTCCACATAGTAATGTAATTAACCTGATGGAATTTCCACAGACCCCATATGCCCCCCTTTTTCTCACTTCCCAAGCTCCTGTTCTTATGTTCCATAGTGAAGTGAACTTGACCACCATCTGCCCCATCTCCACCTTTAACAATTTCCTCTTCTCAGTATCTGGTCAGTTACCAAATCTTACTGATTTTCCTCCTTCATTTCTCTCTGTTTACTTCTCCTCATACTCAAAGTTATGACCTTATAGCAGACCCTCCTCCTTTTTCTACTACTTGGTAAGTGGTGTCAAGTGGGTTTTGACTCATAGTGATCCTAACATAGCGCTTCCGAGGAGTGGGTTTGAGCTGCCAACCTTTAGGACAGTGCCACACCAGGGCTCCCAGTTTCCCCTAGAGTACTGCAATTGTTCAGTGTACTCTCCAAATAAAGACCTTTCTTTGGAGTATCTGCCCATTTCAGTGATTCACGCTGTTGCCTCTGGACATCTCCTCTCCCTTAAGGGTCTTATTTATTCTAAGCAATACCCTCAGCTTTGTCTACGCCTGAGTTGATGGCACCAGTATGGACACCTAGCTTAAATTGAGTCAGCCACTCTCTGCTGGAAGACTGGAATGGAATGTTAATCTGTCTAGGCAACTTAATTTTAACAAGTGAAAGTGGAAACTTTATAGCAACCATATTGTTGTTGTTGTTAAGTTCAGTTCTGACCCATAGTGACCCTATATAGAGTTTTCAAGGAGTGGCTGGTGGATTTGAACTGCCGACTTTGCAATTCAAACTGACCTTGCAGTCCAGCACATTATTCTGCAGCATACCACACCAGGACTCCACATCAATCATATTAAGTCATGTGAATAGATTAAGAGAGAAAGTCCACCCCCTGAGAAAGAGAAGACTACCGCAGGAGCAGAACAAGAGAAATGTGAGATAAAGACGCAGACTCCTGTTAGCTTTCTCGTTCCTAATTTCAGACCCTTTTCCATGGGTCTTGTACCTGGGTTCCAGGAGAGACCCCTCCCCCATGTGATCATTGCTCCATTTCCCCTTTTGCATTTCAGCTAGTTTAAGGGGGAGCGGGGGTACAGTTACATGCCTATAAAGAGTTAGGCTAGTTTCTCCGGATCAACTCTTGGCTCCTCACTGAGTCTCAGCTGCCCCATTTGTAAAACTAGAAGACTGGGTCAGATAAACTCTACGAAGGCTTTAACCATTAGGGCTCTATAGTTTTCAGACAAAGTATGTGTGTGTTTCTAAATTCAGTCTGTGTGCAAACTGATGATCACTACTTAGTCAAAATACATATTTGTGGGTTGTGGTTTTTAACAATCAAGTTTTTAAATAAAGCTGAGTTTAAAAACAAATTAATTTTAGGCAGCTGCCTGGTGGGTCTCTACTTGCGTCTGGATCTTTCCTTCCCCGACCCCGTGCCAAACAGCAATGCTGAGTCAGCAGCGGGAAGGACGGGCTATGGAGGCCTCGACAATCTCGCACCAGCCCATCAAAGGGACCCTGAACAACAAGGGTTCTGCAGCTTCCTCTGTGGTAGCCTCAGCCGAAGAGCCCAGCGGGAATGTCAATGAAGAGCTCAGTGAAAAATCCCAGAAGAGGGATGAAATGAAGATCCTGGCAACATACCATCCAGCAGACAAAGACTATGGTTTAATGAAAATAGATGAGCCTAGCACTCCTTACCACAGTTTGATGGGTGATGATGAAGATGCATTGAGTGATTCAGAGACCACTGAAGTCATGACTCCCAAAATCTTAGCTAAGAAATTATCTACTGCTGAAGGCTTGGAGCCAAAGTATCGGGTTCAGGAGCAAGAAAGCAGTGAAGAGGAAGATAGTGACCTCTCACCTAAAGAGCAAGAAAAAAAGCAACAGTTTGAAATGAAAAGGAGCTTTGCTACAACGAAGGACTGAATATTAAATTAGCTAGGCAATTAATTTCAAAAGACCTGCATGATGATGAAGAGGATGAAGATGAGGAAATGCTAGAGGCTACAGATGGAGAAACGATGAATACAGAAGAATCAAATCAAGGATCTACTACAAGTGACCAACTGCAAAACAAATCATAGTTCACAGAAGAGATCTGTTCAACACTGCAATTGTCAAACACACACCCTGTTACTCTAATGCATACACTGCTTCTTGTTCTCTACAGCTCATGACTTCAGTACTGAAATTACATACCAGTTATACAATATTGCCAAAGGAGTGCTGGTAGCATAGTGGTTACGAATCGGGCTGCGAACCTCAGGGTCAGCGGTTCGAAACTACCAGCTGTTCCGCGGGAGAAAGATGAGGCTTTATGCTCCCATAAAGATTTACAACCTCGGAAACCCTGTACAGGGTCACTATGAGTCGGAACCGACTCCACAGCACATAACAACAACATACTATATTGCCAAGAAATAAATATTAATCTTAGAGACAGATTAGATTGAAAATGCCTAATTGATATATATATTCTTGTGCCTAGTAATTCACCACAAATACAACATAATGTCATTAGTCCAAAATGACATTATTTTTATAAGCACACTGGTTAATTTGCATAAGATGATACAGTTTTTTATGGTTTAGAGGTTAAACTAGCTTTTTGGAGGGCAGGGGTACTAATTTACTTTCTTCTAGATTTGCTTGCTCTTATAAAAAAAAAGTTATTTTGTTTTCTTAATCAAAAACAAGTTGGAACAACAGGTTGTATAGGCCGATAAATAATCAGACTAAAAGGTATATTAAGCTCTTCTTTCTGCCCTCTCTTCTTTCTGCCT
>NW_006408570.1:5386179-5397632 GCF_000296735.1 Chrysochloris asiatica | reverse complement strand
TTCTGCCTCCTGCCTTTTCCCTCTGTCAGAGGTCATCTTCCTCTTCCTTACCCTGAATACTTCCTCTTCTTCTTTCTGCCCTCTCTTCTTGCTGCCCTCTCTTCTTTCTGCCTTCTCTTCTTTCTGCCTTTTTTTCTTCTTCTTCTCTTCTGCCTCCTGCCTTCTCTCTCTGGCAGAGGTCACCTTCCTCTTCCTTACCCTGAATAAAAGTCTCTAGACTGGCCATCTGATGTGCGGTGTGGTTGAAGAGCGGCGCTGGGTTGTTTTTTCCCTTTCAATTTTTGGTGTCAGACGTGGGATGGGTGAGGCCCCTGATTTAAGATCGGAAGGCCCAGGACCCCAATTCTCCGGCGCCCTAACCCGCTCATTTCAACATGCCCTCCCAGCGCCCATGATCATCTTCCCTGACGCCTTCTTAACTTTTGTGAGTGCCAGGAAAAATGGTCAGAGATCCCATATATCCAGGGCTTTTCCTATCTTCGACCTTCTCTTTGTTTCATTGCTTGTTTTCTCGACTCCAAAAAAAAAAAGGTATATTAACACTTGTCTTCAACTTGAGTAGTCAGTTTAATTGAAAAGGACTATAAAATATTGTATTTTCTTGGCCTAATACCTTTTAAATTCTCATTGAGTTTCTTTGTGTGTATAAGGAAAGGATTGAACTTTTTCTCATTAAAACTAGCTTTTCCATAAATAAATAATTGTGTTAAATGTAAAAAAAAAAGCAAAAAAATTAATTTAAAAAATCTATGTTTCACTTAAAGAAAGCATTTATCCACATCAATTTTCACGCCATTTATGATAAATGTACATTTTTAAATTCTTTGTTTTAAAGCCCTGAATTAAAACATTTCTCTGTAATTTAGTAGCTCTCACTGGGCTCTGCAGGTGGACCAGTTCATTCTCAAACAAATCGTTTCTGAATATAGTTAGAGAATACTTTTCATTATTAAATTTGTTATTACATTATTGCAGAGAAGAAAAGAATGTAGTGTTCTACGTATATTTTAAAAACAAACAAAGCAAAGCCTTTTGTTCTCTCAACAGACTCTGGATAAATTCATAGGGCACTTATTAGGTGTCCAATATTCAAGGTACAAATTACATCACAGATAAAGTACTTAGTAAATAGCTAAATGCTGATAGTCTTATTCAGTAGTCCTGGGTGGGGCCTGGAATGCATCTCTGGAAAAAAAAGGAGAAGGGGAGAAGCTTCCCAGGCAACACAGGTCAACCGCCTGTATGGAGAACCACTGACATTTCAGAGTTCTTTGGACAAAAACTGCTGTGAGTTAAGAATACTTAGAACAAAATCAAGATATCTCTTTAAAAGTGTATTTATGCGTACCTGTGGCGCTACGGGTTAATGCGCTGGACTTAAAGCCGGCTTGAACTGCAAGGTTGGAGTTTAGACTCACCAGTTGCTCCTGAGAAACCCTATCAGGGTCGCTATGGGTCAGAACTGACTCAATGGCACTTAACAACAACAAACAACAACAAATTAAATAAACCTTTCTAGCTTGAAGTCCCTGGTGGTAAACTTAAGCACTCAACTACTAGCTGAAAGGTTGGCAGTTTGAACCCACCCAGAGACTCCTTGGAAGACGGGCCTGGGGGTCTGGTTTTGAAAAGTCACAGCCTTGAAACCCTATGGGTGAGTTCTACTCTGCACAAAGGGGTCGTCATGACTCAGAATCAACTCGATGTCAACTTACGACAACAACCACTACCAGTGGTCTGCGTTGGAAGAGCTGGTGGGGAAGTCTGACCAGGCGGGCTGTTTTTCTTTTGGGGAGGAAGTTAAGACTTCACAAAATTTCAACTCTCCTGAAACAACTGGCCCTGGGTAGGAAAAAATCCTAACACACACATTTAAAATGGTTATTCTAGATCCCACAGAGAAAGCTCTTGGCCAAACATCTGCTCAAGCCAAACTTTGAATAACACCAAAGTCAGATGACACATCAAGGTTAGTCAAAGGTTGTTCCAGAAACAGAGTTCAACAAGAGTCATAGTCAAAGGGGAGAAAAGAAACGAACTTAGTCATGGAAATAAAAGTTTCTGTTCCATAGTCTTTGCATACTTACAAAAAAGAATGTTGATGTATAGAGCCTTAAAAGAGGAATCTGTTGGAAGTTGAGACACCAGGGACACATAACCCCAGATGGGGATATCCATGGACCCTAATCACATGTGACTACTACTGCTGGAGAATGCTTGGCAACATTTCAAAATAAATCTCCATGTGAGAGATATCAAGGGGCACCAGAAAAAACAACGTGCCGTAAGTCAGGAGACCTAGCTCTAGTCCAAATTCCACAAAGGACAAGCTTATGACCTTGAGCAAAGACACACTCTTCTGGAACTCAGTTTCCTTTCCCTATAAAAGTAGAAGGGTAAGTTAGACAGTATTGCTACTATGGTTCCAGTATATATATGCATGGGTTTATTCTAAACAAAATGTGTTTACACATGTCTGCCATCAGCAGACAAGTTCTCTCAGGAATATACTTGTCTGTCTCCTTAGGGTGTCTTCAAATAACTGTCCAATCAAAACAGTAACTTCCAAGGGGATCTGCTGGCCCACTTAAATTCAAGTCAGAGAGATTAGCGCAGAAGGCTATGGTGACTTACTTTATGGGATTCCCAAAGGACAATATGGATAGATTTTTCTCAAAGGACACAGAACAATCACGGTGGCAAAATAATAAGAAGTTTTAAGAAAACTGAAAGCTGCACTGGAGAGAAAAGGGCCAGGAAAGTTGCACTGATGACTTTTTTCCCCACCTGCTCATTCTTCGAAGGTAGCAAAGACTGTCCTAGGAAAATTTTACTGGAAAACCTTACCCCATCTACCGAACAGCCCTAATCTTGCCCTTTCAGGCTTCTTTTTCTTCTTCAAACTCAAAGGACATTTCAAAGAACATGATTTGAATCTCATGAAGATGCCAAAACTGTTGCTCTAATTGTTGTGATATAAATTGAAGAGTAAAGAAGAATTAGACAGATGGAAACAGCATCTTCAAAAGTGCATAGACCTAGATGTAGGATACATCAAGAAACAGTATCTTTACATTGTGATCTTTTACAAGGTTTTTATGATTTTGTAGTAATACTTCGGAGTATTACTCAACACCTTCGTAAGTGTGACATTGGATTCAAACTAAACCAAACCCATTGCCTTTGAGTTGATTCTGACTCACAGAGACCCCAGAGGACACGGTAGAAATGTGCCACAGGCTGCAATCTTCATGGAAGCAGACGGCTACATCTTTTTCCCTGAGAGCAGCTGGTGGATTGGAACCTCCCATCTTTCAGTTAGCAGCTGGCACTTTAACCACTGTGTCACCAAGACTCCTTGGCACTGGAGTGTTGCTCTTGAATCTGTCAGTAACTCTGTAAAGGGTTTCTGAGCAGCGACTGGGGGGTTTGAACCATGGACTTTGTAGTTAGCAATCTACCCTACAGCACCACACCACGCACCAGAGTAGACAGGCAGAAAGATCTCTGATCTTTGTTGCTAAATTTTGATGATATGAAACATACCAAACAAGCGCCCAGCTTCTATGCAGAAATCTGAATTCTCAATCCTTTAAAAGATAAAATTGCTCTAGACTTGAAAGCCGCTCTCAGGTAAATGGGAGTTGAGGTAGTGGCAAAACATGACTTCCCTTAGGATGTCCACTCCAATCACTTAGCTATTCTATTGATATAGGCACATTTTTAAGACCTAAAGACAAAGAAAATTTCTGTCAAAGCATCTCTTAAGAATGTTTAGAAAGACTGATAGTTTTCTCATCTCAGAATACGCAGTACAAGTCATCTGTCCCTATTTGAATGGGTCTCAGCCTCGAGGCTGAAAGCCCAAATACCTGTCCAAAGACACACTCCTTCACCTGCCACTTTCTTGATATCCATTATTCACTGTTGTTGTTGTGAAGTGCCGTTGAGTCGATTCCGACCCACAACAACCCTGGAGAGGGTTTCCAAGGAACAGCTGGTGAGCTTGAACCACTGACCTTGCCATTCAAACAACTTTGCAGTCTGATGCATTAGCCCACAGAGCCATAGTCCACCTCACAGCTACCTTATGGAACAGAGAAGAACTGTACCATATAGACTGTAATCTTTACCAGAAGCAGGGTGCTTTCCTTCTGCACAGTAGCTGATGGGTTCAAACCTCCCACCTTCCTTTTGGTGAGCAACCAAGTGCTTTAACCGCTACACCAGCAGTGCTCCCTACTTTCTTGATGCTTTGTGAAGATTTTGTCTGATTTTTGGTCCTGAGTCCCATCAGAGACGGCTCATCAGGTACGCTGAACACAGTGGTTTGTGGTTTCAATTCTAACTTCATTTACTCCTATTTTTTCAGGATTCTGGACTAACTGCCTTCATCCATAGTAAAAACTAGCTACTTCAAAAAACAAATAAAAACAAGCAAAGTGTGAATTTTTTAACCCTTTCTCCAGAAAGAGAGAGCAGTCTCAGCAGGTTCTCCGGCTATATTCTGTGACATATTCTGACAAGTCACTTTTTTTCAGTGCACCCCCAACTCCTATGCATGGAGTCTTTCCTCTAAAATGAAAAAGCCTTCTACTACTGCTCTCCATGCTAATAGGTTGCTTCATCTTCCACTCCTGTGCCCAACAGCTCCCTTCAATAAAGGCACCAATGTTTCTAAGTGGAATCACCTACCACACACATACTGCTGCCTTCACAATCAAGCACCTTCCCTGAAAAACACAATCAGGGAATCCTAAGCAGGTAGGCGTGACTCCTAAGCAGATGGCAGGCCTCATAATTAGGTCATTACATAATACCTCTTCTCTAACCAGCTTCTCTACATTTTACTCTGAGACCCTGGGTTGATGAGCTTTATACTACGGTTACTTTAATTATGATCTGCTCTTGGGAACACAGTAATGCCATGTTTGGATAAAAGTAAAGGGACAGGGTAGGAGAACGTAGGAGAAGTAAGAGTCAGAACGTTAATTTTAGCTCTGATTTTAAGGAATCCAGACTTGTACTGGCAACTTCCTCTCTTGATGCCTTAGTTTGCCAACCTGTCAGCTATGCCCACTGTAATGATGCCATTACAGCCCTCACATGCAAGTATATTCCACCACATGATTTGATTTGTATAGGACTCCACATGACTCCTTTAGGTGTCAATGCAAGGTTCTCAGCAACTCACCTCTGACTGAAAGATGGCCACATGAACACCGGCAGCTGCTCTAAGGCCCTGGGGCCACATCAAACCAGGCATAGTCATCCATCCCCTCTAGTTACTGCCGCAGGCACTCAGAGGTCTCATTTACCTATCCCGCCCCCCAAAACGAAAACTTCCCAGCTTCTACTTCAGAGAGCCTCCCAATCACCACTAAGAAATCTTAACCCTTCCACCACACTCTCAATGAAGGGCTCCCGCTGCATTTGGTCTTGTTTCTTTTCAAGTTATCCATGCTCCAAAAATCACTGCTCCCTTCACCTAACATCACAACTGCCATTCTCACTAGTCTGCTAGTTCTTAGGGAACCTGCTAGTGGTGGTGGTAATTATGCGCTGTGGAGTCGGTTCTGACTCATAATGACTCTGTACAGGGTTTGCAAGCCTATAAATCTTTATGGATAAAGAAAGCCTCATCAGTCTCCCTTGCAATGACTGGTAGATTCGAACTGCTGACCAGAGTCCTGGTGTGGCGCTGTGGGTTAATGCGCTGGACTGTAAAGTCATTTGAAACACAAGGTTGACAATTCAAGCTCACCAACCTCTCCTCGGAAATCCTAAACAGGTTGCTATGAGTCGAAACCAACTTGATAGCACTTAACAACAATAGATAGGATGTGGCCAGTGGCACAAGGACCTTAGGGTCAGGAGGCTACAGAGTTTGATTTCTAGCAGCATCACTTACATGGTTAAGTAATCTCAAGAAAGCTACTTAACTTCTATAAGCCCAAGTTAATATCCATATTTTTCATATGTGAAGCCACTCCTAGAGGTTACTGAGAAGGATTAGTAGTGGTGGCAGTTGTGTGCCATCAAGTCAGTACCAACTCAGAGCAACCCTGTATAGGGTTTCCAAGGTTGTCAGTCTTTACTGGGGCAGAAAGCCTCATCTTTCTCTCAAGGAGTGGCTGGTGGATTTGAACCACTGACTTTGCAGTTAGCAGCCCAATATGTAACCCACAATGCCACCATGGCTCTGAGAAAGATTAAAGAAAACACGTAAATAAAAGGGCCTAGCACAGTGCATAGCACACAACAGGCCCTTGGTTCTCGGTACCACCCTCTGCCATCCTGGTGGTGGATGTTCCATGTCCACTACAGCATCACGGGGGGAAACTCTGAAAAGATGTAGTGGACTAGAAAGTAGAGAGAACAGGGTGACCACCAGTAAGGCAGGTTTTGTCCAAGCATTGCATTCTGAAGTAATCACAGTGCAGCTTTTCAGGCCTTTTCCAGATGTGATGCTTAAAAATAAACTGAGTACAAAGTAGTCATCTGAAAAGCTGTGGGCCTGTGAACCAAAAGCAAAGTGGGCAGTTGAATTCCAGACTGGTAATGAGGCAGAAAAGGCAGGCAGGAGACTTCCGGCATGGTGAAGCCAAGGGCTCCGGAGGGCGCTTACAACAGGGATAACAGAAACCACTTACACAGCTTGGGGGATCTCAGAGGGCTTGGCAATGATAATATTCAAAAGAGTTCACACAAAAGAAGTGGGAAACCTAGGTCCCAGTTGTGGCTCTGCCATTAATCAACGGTGTGATTTTAAGCTAAACATTTTTCAAAGGCAGAGAAAGTACTTCTTTGTATTTTCTGAAAGACATGCAGTCAATGCTATATATGCACAGCATGAAGTAACTGTAGCTCTCTAGACCTCAGTTTCCTCTCACACATCACAAGAGGTTTCAGAAAGATCAACTCTAGGGACATTTCAGGGCTCATATTCATCCCATTGTTCTGTGTATTATGACAGTTTTCCAACCCAAACAGCACATCAGAATCATTTAAAAATAAAAAGACAGATGTCCTAGTCCCATCCCCAAGCATGCTCAGTCAGGGGGGCGAGGGGTGTTGTTTTTTTAAGAGCTCTACAGGTGACCCTAAATTAGAAGGTAGAGTTGAGAATTAATGAGCCAAGCTTTCAAAAACGAAGCAATCTTTATGAAAAAAGGGAGCGGAGGCCGAGTCTTTCTTCTTCCATCTCTATGTGCCCAAACCAGCAGTCTCCATTTTCTAAAGAAAACCTGTCTTATTTCTAAGGGGCAAGGCTTTGGAGTTACATCAGGGTTCAAACTTCAGCTGGAACCAAACCCACTGCCAACAAGTAGCTTCCAAGTAATAGGTTGCTCCAGTATAGGGTTTCCGAGGCTGTAAATCTTTACGGGAGCAGAAATAAAATGGCCATTTTTTTTCAGGTGGAAGTTGGTAACAATTGTGAACTCTGCTTATATATAAAATGAGGAGCCACCACCTACTCCCCAGAGGTGCTGTGAAGAAGATATTAGATCTGATACATTTCTGCACACAGAAGACTCAACAAATGAGAATCCTGTGCCCCCCACCCCTTTCCTTCCTTCCTAAGTAACGTCCAGTTAGTTGACCCTTGACACCAACACAGACTTTGGTGAAGCAAAGAAAACGTACCCTTTTTTGTGAATTACTTACAGCAGTGAAAACTTATTACTACAGGTCAGTGAATGGGCATTAGTGCTTCAGTAGTAGAAGTCTCGCCTTCTAAGCAGGAGTCCTAGTGTGGCGCTGTAGGTTAATGTGTCAGACTGTAAAGCTGTTGGAACTGCAAGGTTGGTGGTTCAAGCTCACCAGTCACTCCTCGGAAACCCCAGACAGGGTCGCTATGGGTCGGAACCGACTTGACAGCACTTAACAACAACAACAACAGCAAAGCAAGAGGCCCAAGGAGCTCAGGCAGCATTTGTGGTTACAAGTCAGGCTGCTAACCTCAAGGTTAGCAGGTTGAAACTACCAGCTGTTCCACAGGAGAAAGATGAGGCTTTCTGCTCCCATAAAGATTTACAGCTCAGAAACCCAATGCAGGGTCGCTATGAGTCGGAACCGACTCCACAGCACACCACAACCACCACGCAGGAGGCCCAGGCTTGATTCCTGGCTAGTGCAGCTCATGCCAAGTCACCACCCACCCATTCCTGGAGGCTTACACAGTGCTATGACGCTACACAGGTTTCAGTGGGGGTTCCAGAATAAGACTAACTAGGAAGAAAGGTCTGGCAATCTGCTATGGGTCATGACAAGCCAATCTGCAACAGATCAAGGAGATGCACAGGACTAGGCAGCATTTCATTCTGCTGGACAGGGAGTTGCCATAAGTCAGAGACCAACTCAATGGTGACTAGTGACATGTGCCAGCAACAAGCCTTCAAAAAACTTTTGTTACAGGAAACCTTTGCTGGGATGAGAAATGCCCCATATTCAGTATTCTTCATGGGCTTCAATTTCCCCATCCCTTATATTAAGGAAGAGGACAAAACCCAGTCTCCTAAGTAATGACAGTCTATAAAGGCAATCCTTGGTTTATGAACAAGATCCATTCCTAACTGTGTCTCTAAGCCAAATTTTAAGTAAGTCAGAACAGGTGCATACAGTTCTAAATTAGCCTTTATTTTAGGGCAAGGAAATGCTTGAAGTCTTTCCAATGATTTAAAAATGCACGTGCAGCAAGGAAAGGTGTTTGTGATGAAGAATTTGTTGCTAAGCAGGGGTTGATTCAATCTTGATTCAGTAATTTCAAAGTGAGGACATATTTACATAATATTAAAGGTCAAGTAGGAGTAGTCCATGGTTCGAGCCTGCTGCTACGGTTGAGAAAGATGTAGCTTTCTGCTCCTGCTAAGATTAAAAGCCTAGAAAACCTATATGGGTTGCTATGAGTTGGAACCAACTCCACGGCACTTAAAGCAACCAGGAGCTGTCGGCAAGTAGGTAAATCAGCTAGCTATTTGTAATCCAGGGACTGCCCGTATATTAATAATGGTTTTCTTGTCAGCAACAGATGGCTTCAGGTGATCCAAATATTCAGAATGCATACCATCTTAACGGTACTAACGAGACCTACTAGTGGGTGCACGTGGAGCCAGAGAGTACCACAGTGTACAACAGTTAACACGCACCTTTTACATTTGTTTGACAACCTCCTTCCTAAGTAACATGCAACTGGCCCATGAGGTTGGGCAACTTCCCCATGGAGTATGTTCATAATCATGCTATGTTGATTTTTGTTGTTGTTACTACAGCATGTAAAACAAAATAAAATAAAAGTAGACATGTTATGAAAATGCCTCATAGGGGAGGGCACCTTTGGCAAGCAAACATAAAAGGCATGCGTTATTGGCATACAAATACAGTATATAAAACCATCCCTGGTACTGAGAGAACCATCAGATTTATTACTCCTAAATTCTTACATTTGTTTTGTACTTGCTGCATCAGCTACATGCTTTTTTTTTTATTTACATGCAGGCTTTGATGATGTTTCCATTTAAAAAAAAATGCTGGTTTTGAGTTCTTCTGCATTATTTCTAATCTGTGGGTCAAGGTTTACGATGATTAGGACTATCCCAGTACACTGTGTTGGAGAAATTTTTATTAAAAGCACAATCTGGATCCTTCAACAGAATAAATTTTAAAACTGCTACCAAAAAAAGTAGTCTTTGATTTTCAAAAGAACTTCCGTTGCTTTTTAAGATGCCTTTTAGATAAGGCGTAACCAACCGGTCTTGAGAGACATGTTCACGGGATTCACCTGAAGTCAGCCTTCTTTCTTAGCGTCATCGCAAAATCATGAGCAGTGTCAGCTGGGGGTAACGTTTAATCATCATCAGCCTGGGGTCTGAATCCACATGAGAAACCAGGGTTCTCCCTGAGTCACGTGGGCACAGTAAGAGGTAGAGATGTGTCAAGTTGGTTATATCCCTTAGATCAGTCAACAGTTAACACTAGGTGCAGAATAACAATTATTATTAGACTGTGAAACTGGCTAGTCTTAAGCACTGAGGTAGAGAGTCAAGCCTGAGAAGATTAGCAGGAAAGGAGACTTTGGGGTTGTGAGTGAATGAATGGAATATTACAACTAAAAGGAGGTAAAAAAAAAGTGGTGTCTGAGAAGCTCAGATAAGCGTCCTTGAAAACAGGACTAATCTCCAGACTTGACCTGCCTCAAGTATATTGTTAAGTGTAACCAAGTTGGTTCTGACTCAGCGTCCCTGTATAGGGTTTCCTAGGAAGCAGGTGGTGGGTTTGAACTGTTGACCTTGCAGTTCGTTGTCCAGTGCTAACCCTACAGTGTCACAGTATACAGGTATAGACAACAGAGAACCTGGATGAGGCAGTTCAGGCACAAGGAAGTTCGAAGCTCCTAGATCGTTTTAAAGTAGCTTTCATCTTATCTCCACAGAAGAAAGATAAGGAAGATGATAAAAAGAAAACATGTTCCAACTGGATCCTGAAAAAATAACCTAAGGAAGCTAACAGACCTCTTATGGCTCTGCTTAGTCTGTGGGACAACCAACAATGTAAGTCAGACATGCAGATGAGCTAGGAGCATCATTCCCAGTCGATAAACTGAGTTAAAAATAGGCTCCGTCCTCTTACACCAGCATAGTACGCTATGTCATTCTCTGCAGGCACCACGCTGGACAAGGCACACTGACTTCCTTATCACTAAGGAGAGAAATTAAGCACCTGCAGCCTGCCCCTACAACACCCAGTTTTATCTGATATTACTACAAATTTCTATAGAGATGCCAAGGATTAAAACAAGAGACACTGAAGGCACAGGTCAGTAAAGATGCCTCAGAATAGGAGAGAAGTTGAAAGAAGGCTATATAGAGAAACTCTATGTGCACACCCAAGCTTGCTTGTCATTCCACAGTGCTTGTCCTTCCTGGAGGGCAGATTCGGGGCAGGAATGATTCAGCATAAGCCATCCCCACTAACCTTGGACACAACCTACTTAATATAGCAGGCCTAGATGTTCCAATAGTTTAACCGGCCACAGGAAGATGCTGCACATAGCAAATAAGAACCAGTTTTCAGGTTTGTGCAATTTCTCAACTTACGAATCCCAATACCTAAAGGGTACTAACTACTCATGGCTCAACCACTTATTAACTAAATAAATAGGTAAACTACTTATTAACTATTTATTCAGTTAATAAGTTAATAAAACTCTCACTTCTCTAAAGCACCAATTCCACACATAAATTGAGAATCAGGGTATCTATCGAAACAAACTTAAAGTTAGTAAGAAGAGCAAATGAAATAAAGCCTAAAAGGGATTTAATGCCATATAAAAATGTTGATAGCCCCTGTAATCCCCAGTTTCAATGGTCAACTCGAGAACACAAAGTCAAGTATTACAACAAAATGTGCAAAGACCTGGAGTCAGAAAAACAAAAAAGAAGAACACACTCAGC
>NW_006408570.1:5380625-5383159 GCF_000296735.1 Chrysochloris asiatica | reverse complement strand
TTGACACAAATCTAGAATCCACGTTGGGTTTTAAAAGCTGCCTTTTCTAACAGCAGTTCCTCTAAATTTGTTGTTGACCTAACCACATACCCTAAAGAAGACACTCCTTTTCTCTAAGGTCTGGCAGGTGCAGAATATCACATCCAGAGGGTCTGTCCACTATGTTCAAATGGTGCAAAATGTGATAGCATATACTGGGAAGGTCTTGATTCACGGCAATACCAATAAATCTTCACAATGGATCCCCAGAAACAGACATGACTGAGGAAGCAATTGTATTAACAAATTACTGGGAAAATCTGTCCTGCCTGTGTCAGGAGACCATCCTATAATAAACTGAAGGACATGAATCTTTAACCAACCATGTAAACCCAATTAGGTGTTCTCCACCTATCCCTGCCTAATCCCACTTCTTAATATTTCACCTTTGTTTCCACTGATTGTGTTTTAGCCTGTTATAATTTTGTAACTTTTAGCTCCCGCTCTTGCAATACAAAAATGGCGAGTGGACATTTTTACTGTGTTGCTATTACTTTATGCAGACTCTGTGATGTTGCTCTATGACAATTCCTACAACCAACAGTGAACCAGGGCAAAAGAAATATGGTCATGTTAAAGGAAGCAGTCCCTGTAAATGACTTACAAATCACTTTATTCCCAAGCCAAGAGAATTAAGAGTTGGTTCTTTATTTCAGGCCACAAATACGACAAACAGTCTAATGGAGCTCAAATCAGAAAGTTGGGGCAAAGTGTTACCAGGGGATCTACTGACTATTTTCCTAATATTTTATTAATAACTCACAGTTACATCCTTTCTTGTTTCTCCTATTCCTCCACGGTGTCAACAAGAGAAGACAGAGAAGGAGGCAGAGGAATTAAGTGGCTTGTGGAATCCACAAACAACAACCAAATGAAAACTCTCTCCTCAAATTCCCAGTTTCTACAATCTGTATGTTAGCATTCAATTCTCCAGAAACAGTCCACCAGGATTTCTAGACAGTCAATAAGCTGGCCTCCTGTTCTGCCAGTGTTTGTATTGGGTAATGCTTAAAGTCACTTAGAGAGTTCTTATTCTAGGCCACTGGTTCGTAAGAGGAGGCAATTATGGCCCTAAGGGGATATTTGGCAATGTGTGGAAACATTATTGATGATCATAAGTGGTGGGGAGGGAAGGGGAAGAATAGGAAGGCTACTCACATCAAGTAGGTAGAGACCAGAAATGCTGCTAACGTGTAACAATGTACAGTGCCAAGGTTGAAAAGCCCTGTTCTTGGCAATGATTGTTCACTCACATACCCTAGGATCATTTAACATCATAGCTATTCACTTACAAATGTTGATCATGACTGGCAACAACTCCAGAGAGTAACTATAAGAACTGAACATAAACCTTTAAATGAAATCCACCATAGACATTCTATGACATATCACAAAAACATGTGCATAAAAGTGATTTTTAAAGATTACCAGCACTCCTGAACCTATCATGGGGACAGCTTTGGCAGATTGTGCTTATCCTTCAGAAATTTATATTTAAACATGAACTGCTGACATACTGCTCTCTCAAGGAGTTGGAACACTGGATTCATGAAGTAGCCTGGCCTATCTGAGAACATAATTGTGAACCCTATTTACAATAAAAAACCTGAAGTTGTGTCATTATTTGATTAATAATAAATACGCAAAAAGTGCAGATACTTAATAACTCGCTAATACAATAACAGCTCATTCATACTACATTAGTAAACAACGAGTTTTTCAGCTGACCCTTTCAAAGAATGCCGGCATATTTTGATTTTTAACTATGCTGAAAGTGTTCTTAAACTGTATTAAATTTAGTCTGAAAGTCTAAGCCAATTCCACCAGAAGACAAAATAAGGGAGAAAAATACTGAAAACGTTCAAATCAAATTTTCATTAATACCCTGTTGCTGGCAAGACAATTCTTTTTCCTTCTTCTTTTTTTTTCAAACTTTTTATTGTGAATTGAGTGAAGGTTTACAGACAAGATCATCAGTTTTACACCCAACAAATAATACATTTTGTTTCTTCTCAATGATTGCAATCCCCTCTGTGGAACAGCCTTCCACTTCCTCCCTGTGGCTCCTATTTCCCGTCTACCCACCTTCCCATGCCTTCTCACCATTGTCCTTAGGTCCATGTTGCCCCTTTGGTTTTGAATGATTGACCTTTCCATCATTCATAGTGAGCATACCTTATTCGTTTTCTTATTCCCCCCTATGTACCTCTCTACTGCTTGACTGAGGTGTGTTCCTTTCCAGACTGAAGGGTGGTTGAGGACCACAGTCTCATGTTCCTCCAGCCTCGTTCTGACTAGTAAGATAGTCTTCCAAGAAACATCAAGGCAAGTGGTTGGGTCCCCTCAGTGCAAACCCCCTTCCAAGACTAAGACTCAATGGGAATACATGCTGTGATTGGTGACCACGCTCGACACCGATAAGGGGAAGTGAGGGAAAAATAGCAATGAAGCGGTCAGCTAAGCCCTACAACGTTCAATAGACTTCTGTGAACCCG
>NW_006408570.1:5376720-5380320 GCF_000296735.1 Chrysochloris asiatica | reverse complement strand
TTCCCACCCCACCCCCTCCACACACAGAGTAGACAGGGATGGGCAACTTGGACATTGGCTACCCAAAATGGGGGGCGGGGGGCTACAAAGGCAAGAAGTGATTGGCTTACAAGCTTTCAAGAGGGAACCTAGATCCAGAGGGCCTGGAGGAAGGTAGAATTTCCGGTGAGTAGTAGTCAATCTGACTAGGAGCTGATGCAATGAAATGCAGACGGGTCTCTTGTGATACAATAGTGAATAATTGTTATCAGGACTGTTTGTGAGGGTCGGAAATGTAAAGATGGATGTTTTCTAGCAAGGAGGGGAGTGATTAACTTTTCAGTCTAGGAGCGGAGGCCCTAGGACCATCAAGGGAGAAGAGCAGAGAGCAGGACCCTACCCAGAGAAACAGTGATGCCTGAAATGGAGCCAGAGATGATGATGTGGAGCGATGGAGCGGCTGGAGACTTTAGATCCAGAGAGGGAGAGCGACTGTGTGCTGAAGACCTGGGGGGTACAGGGGAAGGACTGTAACCATGGCAGTGAGACGATATATGATAGAATGAATGTAAGACTGATGTTCTACCATGTAAACTATAACATAATTCACAATAAAACATTAAAAAAAAAGATAGTCTTAAAAAGTAATTTTGAATTTTGAATTTTGTTCCACATATTATGCCATTCTATCCAGGACCTTCTATTGTGATCCTGTTCAGAGCAGTTGGTAGTAGTAACCAGGCACCATCTAGTTCTTCTGGTATCAGGGTAGTGGAGACTGATGTTCACATGCTCCATTAGTTGGACAAGTTAATTCTGTCTTTTCAATTCTCAGCACTCTTATTCTCCTGCACCTTAGATGGCTGCTCATGAGCTTTTAATATCCCAGATGTTACACACCAAAACAGAATATAGAACATTGCCTTTGTGTACTATGTTGGGCCAAATTGACCATGATGTCCCTTCAGACTATGGTCTTAGCCCATAGGCTCAGCTACTCATTGCCTTAAGATGTGTGATAATAGTTAGTTTTCATCATTTTACATGATGCACCATCACATTCACAGTGGTGTTTGCAGGAAAGGTAAATAATCGTGGAGCAATTTTCTCTTTCACACTCTTGTATATCTGTGGGACATCTACATACATGCATACACATATACACACACAAAAACACATATTCTCTTCTTCCCATAATCATTCAGCATGTATCTCTGCCCATTATCTATAGGCAAAGTATTGTTGTTCCAAGGTTGTATATACGTCACTATTTACCTCTATCCCCTTTAGCCTTTGTGTTAACCCCTGTGTCTTCACCTGTCTGCATCATGCTTCTGCCAACCTCCCTCTTCTTGGAGACTGCCTTTTCCTTTCTTGTATGTTGCCATCCCTGTCACCTGAGTTAACATGTACTACCCGACAACCAGCCAGACACCTGACAACCAGTGAACTACTCTTCCTTCTCTCCTCCCACCCCTGAAAACCATCAAAGAATGTTTCATTTTTCTCTTTCAAATTCTTAGATATTTGTTGGATACAAAAATATATAAATAAAAATATGTCTCACTCTTCCTCCCTCACCCATTCAGCCTATGTGTCGATCCATGTATCTATGCACAGAACACTATTGTTCTAGGGTTGTGTACATATCAGTATTTACTTCTAAGGTCAATTCCATCTTATAGACGATGTAATTGTCTATTTGGAAAACCCAAGAAAATTAGCTTAAAAGTAACTAATAAAAATGTAGCAAGAAAGGAAGTTATAAAATTATCACAAAAAAAATGTAATGCTTTCCTTACTGGTCAGAAAGAGACTGGAAAAATCCAAGACTATGGTCCTCAACCACCCTTCAGTTCTGGAGTGAGACTCCTCACCCTCATGGCCCAATTTTCAGCCAAGCAGTCGAAAAGTATAAAGAAGGGAATCTCAACACTAGTAAGAGATGCTCACCATGGCATGGTCAACCATTCAAAATCAAAAGGGCAATATTTGGCAGCTCTAGTTTCGGTGGGCAGCAGAGACAGCCAGGTAGGAACGGCTCCATGGGGGAGGGAATGAAAACCCAGAGAAGCTCCGTTCACGAAACACCACCACAGCTCTGGATCTAGCATAAGATACAGGGTGTCAATTTCTCACACAAGCAAGTGAAAAAAATCACAATATAAAGGAAAATACAATGAGTTAGAAAATGCTTGAGACTGGACTCCCTCTGCGGCCATCCGGCCCGGGGTGAGTTCAGAGGGTGGGGCTACAACCAGACAGGCACAGGGAACCGGCATTAAAGCGGCGCAGTGGCATTTACAAAAGGAGGTGCAGAGGATTCTAAACATTTTTTCCTCCTCTTCCCTGTCAACGCCTTCTCTGCCCAGCCTGGACGCCTTCAGGGGGGTGGGTGTGCAGCCCCCATCCCCCCAAAAAAGTTCAATGCTGAGCCCATAGTTTTCGCACGGCACAGAGAGAAAGAGCTTGGCAGATGTTTATGATGTCAGCCTGTGGGTCCCAGCCCTAAAGTTAAGTTGTGTGGGACCCTTTACTCAGGCCTATACAGCAAGAAAAATCCTAGTCTGGCCTTACAGACAAACCATATGAACAGTAAGTAAATCCCCAACATAAATGGACGGAACTATCTCGAGAATTACGCTGTGAACATGCAGATACCTAAGTGACCTTCAGAGACAAAAAGAGTAGATAACCTTTCTCCCATTAACGTCTCAATATGTATTTGCACATCTCTAAGGTGGTGATTAGGAGCTCTGGTAGTGTAGTGGTTACTAATCGGACTGTGAACCTCAGGGTCAGCAGTTCGAAACTGCCAGCTGTTCCGTGGGAGAAAGACGAGGCTTTCTGCTCCCGTAAAGATTTACAGCCTCGGAAACCCTGTACAGGGTCACTGTGAGTCGGAACCGACTCCACAGCACACAACAACAACAACAATGATGGTGACTAGAGGAAGGGCCTGCGTGAGCGGACACCCCCATCCACTTCTGGAAGCTTCCATGGTGCACACATACTGCCTATGTAGAAAGGTGACTAGACAGTCGGCCACAGTTTTATTTTTGTTTCAAAGTGGTGGTTTTTGTCTCTACTCTTATATTGCTTCCACTCTTGGTCCTTTGATCACAAATTGTTCCTGGAGATGAGAGCTTAACCTCTCTCTACATTACCCAAGAAGAGTCAGCAATCATGGCCATATAGCCAAGCTACCCCATAATATTCCACAATTGAGACAATAGCCAATAACAGCTGCTAAGCATTACATGCACAAAGGGAAGCCTATTCTCCTGATCATATCCACCAGGAGACACCCAGTAAGCTTAATAAGACAACAAAAAACACCCATTTAAGCATTAAAAAACCCACATAACCACTGTAAATGACAAACAAAAAACAAGGAAAGATCTCAAAACATGTCCTAAAACATCAAAGAGTAACTGAGACAAGAGTGCTGGAGACAGACAAAGGCTCCCCAGAAGAGGCAGAACAGGTTTTGGATTTGCCTGAGAAGGAATTCAGAAGAATGATATGGAAACAAATTCAAATGCTCCGAAAAGGGGTAGAGAAAAATAAGAAGTCAGGAAAGTACTACAAGAGCAATCAAACAAGATTGATACAGCATTG
>NW_006408570.1:5338442-5363433 GCF_000296735.1 Chrysochloris asiatica | reverse complement strand
TATGTAAAAGTTATGGCATTATAGGGAGTCCTAGGAATTGAGGAAAATCAGAGGATACATGACTTTCCTAAAAGGCAATAAAATCCCAACTTTTAAAAAATACTATGTTGTTGTTGTTAAATGCATGTGTCTCCTCATAGCAATCATGTACAGGGTTTCCAAGGAGTGGCTGGTGGGGTTAAACCACGGACCTTATAGTTCAAACTGACCTTGCAGCCCAGTGCTTATCCTACAGCATCACACCAGACAGGTAAAAACAAACAAAAACCACTCATTTCTAGCAGATGCAATGCAGTCTATTCGATATAAAGGCTTGCAATTTCTCAATTATATGTAAAAAAAAGAAAACTATAAAACTGTTGAAAGAAAATTAAGATAGGTGTGGCTCTGTAGGATAAGCACTGGATGGCTAGCCACACGGTTGGTGGTTCAAACCTACAGCAGCTCCTCGGAAACTCTATATAGGGTCGCTTTGAGTAGGTACCAACTCAATGGCACTTACCAACAACATAACCTTGAAGTAAGGGAGGTTTCCTATAAACAGAATATGAAAGGAATAACCAAATATTTGACTGGTTTTACTCATTAAAATATGAGGATTCTGTATGTCAAATAAAACAAAACCCACATGTAAGACTAAAGGCAACAGAAAAATAAAATGATAATACAAGACAAGTTTATACAAAAATCAGTAAGCAAAAATAAATATAAGCTGATTCTGAGATTCATCCATTTGGGTCACTTAACACCCCTTCTTCAAGGTACGTGGCATTTCTTCTAATTCACGAAGACAGATTCAGATTTCATATACTCCATTAACAAGTGTGTGTCTTTAGACTTGAGTCACCAAGCTTGTTAAGTTCTTCTCTAAGGGAATCAGTGGTTTGTTAGCTTATGAAACCCAATAACCTCATGCTTCACACTCCTAAAATGCATTGCTCTCCTTAACTTCTTTCGGTTTTACTTCTCTGTTTGCCTTTTATGTTATTCTATTAAAAACTGTATTACATAAGCATTGATTAAAAAGAATATAGTATCAAACAGTGTCATGGTCTCATCTACCTTTGAGACCAAAAGAACTAGGTGATGCCCAGCTACCATTATCAACCATTAAAACTGGATAATACCACAGATGGTGCCAGATAGAACGGAAGGAAAATGTAGAACAAAACTTAAACTCCTTACCAAAAAAAAAAATCCAGACTTATTGGGCTGGTAGAGATTAGAGGATCCCTCAAGACTATCTCTTCTGGAATACAAAACCAATCTCAGAGTTCACCTTTCAGTCAAATGACAGATTAACTCATAAACAAAGCATCTGTGTGTACAGTGCTCCTCTAAGTATCATCTACATAAAACCAAACTGTAAACATGCACGCAACAAGAAGGTGACATGGGACAAGGAAACTAGATTAATGGAAGCAAAACAACCAGACTGAAAATTAAACTTCTGACACATTGTGAAAATTGTAATCAACGTCACTGGACAACATGTATAAAACCTACCAAACTCACTGCCATCCAGGTAATTCTGACTCATAGTCATCCTACATGCATAGGACAGTATGTATAAAAATTATAAAATGAGAATCAAATTTTCTTTGTAAACTGTCACCAAAAATACAGTATTTTAAATAAAATGTTAAATATTGGTAAGAATACCTAAAACAGGCACTTACGTATGCAATAAAAGAACAATTTGACAACACGTTATCAGAAGCCTTTAGAAAATTGTGGTTGTTAAGGGCCGCCAAGTCAGTTCCAACTCATAGTGACCCGGAGTAGGATTTCTGAAGCTTTATATCTTCATGGGAACAGAAAGCCTCATCTTTCTCCTACAGAGCGGCTGGCAGGCTTGAACCACAGACCTTGTGCCCCACAGTCCAGTGTTTATCGTATAGAGCCAGACATCCATAATCCAACAACTACTCTTCTGGACTTTATCATAATGACATATGGAGGTATGTACAGCTAAAGATGCTTGTTGTAATGTTAATAACCCAAAATAAAAGCCTAGATACCCAGCAAGAGGACTTGATTAATTGGATTAAAGTACATTGATACAGCCCTAAAAATGAGCATCTAGACTCACTGATACGGGAAAATAGTCACAATATGTTGTTGAATTTAAAAAGCAAGTCCCCATGCATAGTATATCATTTAGTATAAATATATTTTATTTATACTTATACAGACACATAGAAAAACGCTAGAAAGCAATATAATACTATGCTAGCAATGGGTGTTAAGCATATGGGTTGTTTTTTTTTATTTCTGGGTATTTGAAATTAATGTGTATTATAAAATTTGGTAATAAAAGATTTCAAAACAAACTATTATTCACATCTTGATGTTTGCAAATTACAGGCTGGGTGTGACTCCACCTTTTATCTTACACTGGAGAAATCATTACAAATATTAATTATCTGTTTTGTGCTGAGCACTGGGATGCCCTCAGAAGCTACTGGAGGGTGTAATCCTACTTCTTGAACTCACTAAGTTGTTCCAGACCACAATGCTTTTTAGCTGTTGGGTCAGCTTTTGCATTTTATCTTTGACCTCAAAGGCTCCTGTCATTTCTCATGACTGTCAGCATATAGTCTTTCTCCCTGTTAATTTACTGCTTTTAATTTAGTGGTAAATGGAAAGCATAAGAACTTATTAACAGAATAATAATAATAATAAGAAGAAGAATAAAAAAGACTGAGGGAGGGCATAAAGGTCTTTCCTAAGGTATAAAACAGAGAGGGGCCTTTGTGAGAGACTTTGGTCATCCTAAAACTTCTCTTTGGGGCAGTGAGGGTAAAAACCCCTGGCCACTGAGTTGATCATGATTCACAGCTACCTGACAGGGCAGAGCACAACGCCCCCACAGGGTTTCCAAAGCTGTAATTGTTACAGAAACAGATGGCCACATCTTTCTCCCGCAGAACAGCCGATTGAATTTGAAGTGTCAACTTTTGGGTTAGCAGCCCGGTGCTCAATCATGTTACCATCAAGCCTCCTTGAAGTGGCAGCAGGGGCAGTGATTTCTAAGTTCAAAGCAATGTCTCAGCACAGCCATTCAACTGTGTCCACCATGATCCGAATGGCCGCTTCACAGATAAGATTCAGGCCCATGGACTTCCATTCAGAGCACTCTGACTCAACAAACCCCTGCACAGGCTGTGTACAACTACTAAGGGTTAGGGTGGTACCTCCACACCATCCTCAAGAAAACTTACCAAAATTTGAGGGCGAGTCATATTATTGTGAAGATAATCTTGAATTTGTTCATGTGTTTTTATTTGTGAATGCACTTAAATGCCAACAACATGGCACAAGCTTGTGGTACCACAAAGTGAAGAATCGTATTTTCAGGCTTAAGAGGCTGACCAGGGTACCTTGCCTCATCACTCTTCTGTCAGCTTCTAGTTGCGCCATAAATGAGAAAAATAGATTCCTCTCCTTTCTTAAAGGCGGCTCATCCTCACCCCTGTACCTTTTCTTAAAACATCCCCTTCTTGTTGGTATGAAGTGCCGTGAAGTTGGTTCCAACCCACAGCAACCCTGTATAGGGTTTTTCCAAAGAGTGGCTGGTGAGCTTGAAACTCCGGCCTTGCTGTTCAGATGACTTTGCAGTCCAGCACATTAACCCATAGCTATTATTTAAGGTTCATTTCCCCAAAAGTCTTCCTTGGTTACTCTTTGTTTCATTCAATCTCTCCTTTTTAAAACTTCGATAGCATATAATTATAAGAACTGACAACTGATTATACACTTGGTATTTGTAAAACCTTCTTGTTAGGCATAGTTCTGGACTTCTCAACATATTAAAAACTTGCTTCTGCAATTCTTACAGCAACTGCAGCCTTAGCATACAGCCCAGGATATGTAACTGGGGTTCACTAGATAGCATCTAATTAGATAAGTCTGGAGGCGAGAAGCAATGCTGGTTCACAGTCCAGTGCTTATCCAACAGTGCCACTAGAACTGCTTCCCAAAACAAACAGAAGGAAGGAAATCCCAGGGCCAGAACAGATGAGTCAACACAGAGGTAGTTTATTCCAGGCTCCACCTGACAGTTTCTTAATGAGAAACAAAGATCTGGAGTCAAGGATAGGACAGAGCCACTGGCTAAAGACGCAATGGGCATTTACAGCCAGAATGGTTGGACCCATATCCTGGGTCCTTGGTGACTAAAACAGAAGCCCAAAGGTTACAATGACACTTAACAGCTATTCAGAAGAGTCTGATTAAAGTTAAATCAACATAGACAAAGTCTGATTAAAGTTAAATCAACACAGACAAAATCCAAATAGCATAACCCAAAAGCCACTACCATAGAGTCGATTCCAACTCAAAGTAACCCTCTGTAGGGTTTCCATGACTGTAAACCTGCATGGGAGCCGACAGCCCCATCTGTCTCATGGAGGGGTCAGTGGGTTTGAACTGCTGACCTTGAGGTTAGCAATACTTAGCCAAAGAGTCTTCTTGTTGTTATGTGCCATGGAGTTGGTTCTGACTTACAGTGATCCTGTACAGGGTTTCTGAGGCTGCAAATCTTTACGGAAGCATCATCTTTCTCCTGTGGAACAGCTGATAATTTCAAACTGCTGACCCTGAGGTTAGCAGCCCAATTCGTAACCACCACACTAGGGTTTCCATGACTGTTAACCTGCATGGAAGCCGACAGCCTCATCTCTGTCCCATGGAGGGGTTAGTGGGTTTGAACTGCTGACTTTGAGGTCAGCAGTCCAATGCTTAGCCAAAGAGTCTAGGCAGAGGGAAAACAAATATGGTTGATCTTCCTTACAGAGTGAGTGCTTCTCTCTGCTTCACTTTTGCTTGTCTGCTTGCTATCTCAAAAGATATGACAAATACTAAAATTAATAAGCCCTGGTGTGGTGCTGTTGGATAAGCACTGGATTGCTAACCACAGGGCTGGCGGTTCAAACCTCCCAGTCACTCCTTGGAAACCCTATACAGGGTCTCTATGAGTCAGAACCGACTCTACGGCATTCAACAACAACAACAAAAATCTACTGAGTGCAGGTTTGATGAGATACAAGAGATTTTACAGTAGTCTCAAAGTATTTTCCCACAAGATACATATTAATTGCAAAGGGGAAAAACCAGTAACTGTATAATAGAGAAACCTGACAGGTACCAGTTTAACCAGGTGATCAAAATTAGTCACCAGTGATGGGACAAACAGACATCATGTGCTTCTTGAGATCAAGCACTGAGAAAGTCACATCATCACCTGTGGTATACCAGCCAAAAAAGCATAACCTGAATCTAAGCACAGGAAACATCAGACTCACCTAAAGTAAGGGACAGCCTACGAAGAAGTTATGAAATTGCCGAAGTTATGAAAGATTAAGAAACTAAATGCAATGTGGGATCCTGGACTGGATTTTGGTCTGGGGGGAGGGGGGGAATGTTTTCTTTTTACTACAAAGGACATTAGTAGAACATTGGTAAAAGTTCTGATAATGTACATTAGAAAATGGTATAATAACAAAGTTAAGTTCCTGATTTTAATCATTGTACTGTTGTTTGTTGTAATTGCTTTTTTGTTTTTAAAATAAAATATATACCCAGTGTAGGGATTATGGTTGTTGCTAAATGCTGTCGAGTTGGTTATGACTCATAGTAACCCTATCTAGGGTTTCCAAGGATCAACTGGTGGGTTTCTACTGCTGGCTGTTGTTGATTCTACAGCCCCACACCAATGTCCAGGGGGCACTGTACTTGTAACTTGCTCATAAATGATTCAGAAAAAAACAAGGGAAAATAGAGCAAGAACGCTAAAGCAAATGTAGGAAAATGTTAACCTTTGGTAAATCTTTGTGTGGGTACATAAGAATATTTTGTACCATTTTTGAACTATTTCTACAGCTCTGAAATTATTTCAAAATTTACAAAAATTGGGGAGAGACAACTTGAGTAAGAGACCATTCCTTCTGAATCAGAAAGATGGCCAGGGCCACCACAGGGTTCCAAGGCTGTTAGTCTTCCTCTGATGTAGGCTGCAGTGAGGAGCTGGAGCATGGACCGGGAGCGGTGCAAATATGGTCACCAATCACTATGCCTCACACAAATTAAGCTCACATATCAATGATATTTATCATTTCAAATTTATAAGAAACAGGAAATATGAAAGGTTTCCTGTTTAAGGAGCAAATGAATACAGTCCAAATTAATAAACTAGAGTCCTGATGTGGCGCTGTGGGTTAATGCACCAGACTGCAAAGCCACTGAACTACAAAGTCAGTGGTTCAAGGTCACCAGCTGCTCCTCAGAAACTCTATATAGGGTCGCTATGGGTTGGAACCAACTCGACGACACTTCACAACAACAGCAATTACTAAACTGGACTGCTAACCATAAAGGTGGTGGTTCAAACCCACCAGCGGCTCCTCAGAAACCCTATACATACTCAATAGCATTTAACAACAACAATTACCAAAATGCGAGATTTAATAAAGGGAAAAATTCACTTATAGACTGTCCTGTTTATGAATAAAGATGCCGGGATACTCAATAAAATACCAGCAAACTGAATCCGGCAGTATATTAAAAGAATTAAAAAAACAACAAAAAATCCACTGCTAACAAGTCAATTCTCATAGCAATTCTCTAGGATGTGGCAAAATTGCTCCCTAGGATTTCTAAGACAGTATATCTTTTTGTGAGCAAATAACCTCATCTACCCCCACATAGCAGCTGGTGGATTCGAACTGCTGTCCTTGTGGTTAACAGTCCAATGTGTAATGCATCAGGCTACCGGGGCTCCTTAAATGAATAACAGACCATGACAAATTAAGTTACTTCAGAAAGAATGAACGGGTAAGTTTGTATCAAGAAATCCATCAATATAATAAATCAATTATGGAAATCAAAAAAGACAAATTCAATAAAAAGGCATTATCTCTATTTCAACATCCCTTCCTGATTTTTAAAAATATTTATTTTTTCAATACGAATATTTGTAAGTTTTGTTGATTATAAAAATAATTATGATTATATTTAAAATTTTCATATTATTTAAAAACATATATAAACAGAATGCTTCCCGATTAGTCCATATATAATGGCTTCCCCAGTGGCAAAGAAAATAAGTCCTTTCACTTTGATAAAGCTTATTTTGGTAGATAGCCAGAAAGCAAAAGAGAGAGACAAAAACAGAAAATCACCCATTCTGGGAATGAAAGACAGACTCTGACCCCACCTAAAATTTACTCTATTAGACCAAGGAGTGGGATGAGCTCTCATACCACTCATATAAAAATGGAACCTATAAAGGAATCTTCATTTTCATTAACTTCCCTCTCCCTGTGTAAGCTACATCGTTAGCTCAGAAGGTAGCAGCCACAAGTCAACCTGTGAGTCCTTTCAAAGAAGCTTCATCCCGTAGAGGTCCTTATCATCCTGATATTATCATCCTCAGCTAGTAAGGGCTGTTGTGAAAGGAGGAGGATAAAATCTCATTTATTCATTTAGGTGGAAAATTTAAAACGAAAGATGAGGAAATGAAAGAATAAAGAGCTTAGGCATGGTGTATGTTCTGCTGTATATATTTCCTACCACAATAAAAATAAATCATTAAAAAAAAAACAAAACCAAGAGACTTCCTATACAAGCAAATTCAAGAATGAAATCATTATCATCTACTTTGGGGACTCTACATAGTATATGAAGCAAGAGACATTATTCAGAGTATACTTGCTTTTAAATTTTCTTGTGTTTCAAGGCCTGCAAGTAAGTTTTCAGAATACAGACAACAGCATTTCAGTACTAACAGAAGGGGGAGCGAAGGAAAGAAAGTGGGAGCCTCATTCACTGATGCTGCTCCACGTCGTGAAAATAGGTGTTTTAATAAAAGGGCACAGAATCCAAAAGGAAGGAAACCCAGTCCCAGTGCCAAGCAACTAGCCCTGCACAAGGCAAAGAGCTTTCTGAAGCCAGAGACATTACAGAGTCTGATCTCATCCCTTCAGAACAACGAGAGCTCAAGGTTACAGTAACCCTAATCCCTCGTATTATTTTGACCAACTTCATAAAAACAAAAGCTGCCTTTGGTGTGCTTCACTGCCCAGCCACCTCACCAGAGAATCGACTATTAAAAATTAATCAGGCTAGCATGGCACCATTCAATGTCAAGCAGTTCTACAAAAGAGATGGAGCTCTGGGTAGACTTCTCTTTTGTTGCCACAGCATGTCTACAATAGTTAAATCATGGCCTGTTTTTTCTTCCTTTGTTGTTGTTAAATGCTGTCGAGTTGATTCGGACTTATATTGATCCTGCATAGCATTTCCAAGGAGTTTGAAATGCCAGCCTTGTGGTTTAAACTTACCTTGTGGTCCAGTGCTTATCCTACAGTGCCACACCAGGACTCCTTTCTCTCCCTTGTTGTTGTTGTTAAGTGTAGTTGCGTCAATTCTGACTCATAGTGGCCTTGTGTAGAGTTTCAGAGGAGCAACTGGTGGGTTTGAACTGCTGACCTTGTGGTTTGCAACCCAGTGCTAATCCCACAGTGCCACATCAGGAATCCTCTCTCTTCCTGTTCAAGTCTGATACTAGTTGGTGAGCTCTGCTGTGACTGAGAAACCAACCTTCTGTTTAGCCTCAATACTTTCTTGCTTCTTCTACTCTCCAACTTTACAACTCCTTTCCTAGGGCTTAGCCACTTCGAATGTAGGTTGCTACCTCCTCCCCTTCTCTGCTTGCCCTACTACAGTATCTGTGGACCAAATCACATACACGCAAGGTTCCACCCACAACCTCTACTCTGAAGTAGACTCTGAGGGGCCACAAGAGCTGACCCAGGAGTAAGATTTCACTAGGTGGAGAAGAAAGGGAGGGGCATTGCACATCAAGATAGAGACTTTAAAAACACGTTAATGATGACTGGGGAAGTGGTCAGCAGTCCAGGGTGGATGCGACCTATCATCAATACACCTCAACCTCAAGGGTCACATTTTAACTGTACACCAAACTCTCCACATGGGGCCCTCAGATACCTCAAACCTAGCAGATTCATCATGCATTCAGTCAGGCAAGCTCAAACACTCTGTCATCTCAGACTTCTCCCTCTCTGTCCAAACACACTGTGTAACAACCATTTGCAACGATGTTAATCCAAAATGGCCTTGAATCCATTCCCTACCATCAGATTCAACTACCACTCATTTTAGCCTTGCCATAACACCAGGGCTATTATAGAACCCTGGTGCATGCTGCGCAAAGTTGCATTCTTCTCTAAAAATCAGTTCAGTGTGTCATTACGAAGCCTTCCTGCTACCAGAAATGGGTCCCCACTTCTACTTGCTTTGCACCTATCTTCATTAAAACCCTGCACAAAGGATGGTCATTATTTATAAACATGGTAGTCTCCCTTACTCAATAACAAAGTCTCAAAAGATCCTCAGCTCTGTTTTATAACTCCCCAAGTACCTTATGTGGTATCTGAACATAGCATTTCGTAACAGCACACTGCTAAATAAATGAAAAATCCTAGCATTATCCTTGTTCTGCTTCTTATGCTTTCTTTGGAGGAGGTCTAACTTTTCTATCTGAAAAAGTTACAGATTCAAAGGAAGTTACAAAAATCTAATAAACAGGTCCCCTGCACCCTTCATCGTTTCCCACCAACAGTAATATTTTAGTTCTGATATGGCGGCATAGGATAAGCAAGGTTGGTTTGAACTGCAAGGTCGGTAGTTCAAACTCACCAGCTGCTCCCTGAAAACCCTATACAGGGTCACTATGAGTCAAAACTGACTCAACAGCACTTAACAACAACAACATAGTACAATAGGAGTTGTGGTGTGGCACTGTAGGATCCGCACTTGTGGTTGGCAGTCCAAACCTACCAGCCAGCTGCTCCTCAGAAGCTCTATACAGGGTCACTATGAGTCAGAAGTGACTCAATGACACTTAACAACAACAACAACAACAAAAACATAGTACAATAGGGGTCCTGGTATGATGCTGTAGGATGAGCATTGGACTGCTAATCACAAGGTCAGTGGTTGAGACCCACCACCTGCTCCTCAGAAACCCTATACAGGGTCACCATGAGTTGGACTGTATTTGACAGTACTTAACCACAACAACATAATACAATAAGAGCTTGGGTGTGTGGCACTGTAGGCTAAGCAGTGGACTTCTAAACACAAGGTTGGCAGTTCAAACCCACCAACTACTCTCATAAACCCTGTACAGGATCCCTATGAGTCAGAACTAATTCAATGGCACACATCAATAATGTACAATAAGGAGGCCTAGTGGCTAGGCATTGGACAGCTAAGCCCAAAATTAGTAGTTTAAACCCACTAGCCACCCCACAGGAGAAAGACAAGACACTCTGCTCCTGTAAAGATTTACAGCCTTGGAAACCCTATATAGGCTGTGAGTTGGAATTGACTTGATGGCCGTGGGTTTGGATTTGGTAAAGTACAATATCAAAATCAGGAAACTGACATCAATCCAGAGCCTATTCAAATTTTACTTGCTTCACAAGCATGCATGTATGTATACCGTTCTATAGAAATGTGTCTACAGAAATGTGTCACGTATGTATTTGTGTTACCACTTCCGCAATCAAGACACAGATATGTTCCATGACTTCCAAGGTTCCTCGTCTTGCCCCTTTATAGTCACATTCAACTACCCTCTGCCTCTCCACAACTCCCAATGTTCCAAATTCCTGCAATCACTTACCTGTTCTCCAATTCTGAAATATTACCCACAGAATAAAGTTCACAGATCTCAGCATGAGCATTCAAGACCTGTATGATGTGGTCTGAATCTACTGTTCCAATCCATTGCTCACCTCCACCCCCATGAACAAAATATTCCAGCTACACAAAATGAGTAACAGCTGTAACCAGCTGCTATGTAGTCAATTCCTGATAACCCAATGTATTTCAGAGTAGAACTGTTCTCCACAGGGTTCTTTTTTTATTTCTTTTCCTGCTGCTGCTGCTGAACATACACAACAAAACATGTATTTCGTTAACAGTTTCTACCATATACAATTCAGCGACACTGATCACATTCTCCAAATTGTACAACCCTTCTCACCCTCATTTTCTGAGTTGTTCCTCCCCCATTAACATAAACTCAGTGCCTCCTAGTTGTTGTTGTTAATTGCTGTCAAGTCGGTTCCGACCCATAGTGACTCTGTATAGGGTTTCTGAGGAGTGGCTGGTGAGCTTGAACTGCCAACCTTACAGTTCTGACTTTGCAGTCTAGCACATTAACCTGCAATGCCACACCAGGACTCCAAGAGTTCGAGCTAATCTTTCCACAGTTGCTACTATCATTTCGATTCCCATATAAAGACTTCTTAAAAGAGCAAGACATTCAAGACAGACATTCTTGACTAGCTAAGCTTCTATTTGTTTTTAAGATTTCAGAGGATACTTTTGGTTTAATGTCTAAAGATATCTGAGGGCAATAGTTTCAAGGGGTCACCCAGCCTCCATGGCACCAGAAAGTCTGTTGTCTATAAGAATTTGAAATTCTGTGCTACATATCCCCCTTTTTGAGTAGGATTCTTCAAATCAATGGTAGCCAAACTCTATGCAGCTTTTCTGGTTTCATGGCAAAACCAAAGTCCAACCTACTGTCAATGAGTCGATTTTGACTCACAGCCATCCTGCACAGAACTTCTGAGGCTATAAATCTTTACAAGAACAGAAATTATCTTCTCCTGTGGAGCCACTGGTGGTGTGAATTGCCAGCCTTTTGGTAAGTAGTCCAGTGCTTATCCTACAGAGCCACCAGAGCTCCTTGCTCTTCTGGCAAAAGAGGCAGTGATTGCTGGAAGCGACTAGACAAACATTCTATTTACTCCTCTTAATTCTGTCTCTTTCTCCTCTGGTGCTCCAAATGAATAAACACCAATCAGCAGCTCATGCACTTTTAAGACCCCAGGCACTAGGCACTAGGCACTAGGCACTAGGCACTATGCAAAGAACTAGAAGGTGGAATGTTGCTGTTGTTGTTGTTATGTGCCATGGAGTTGGTTCCAACTCACAGGGACCCTGTACAGGGTATCCGAGGAATGGCTGGTGGGTTTGAACTGCCGACCCTGTGGTTAATAGTCCAGTGCTTATCCTTCAGCACCACACCAGGACTCCATAGGAGGTAGAACAAAACCACTAAATATATTATTAGGCCAGTTAACTGGCTTGTCACATGAAACTATGACCCTACACCTCTAAACTAAGGAACCAAATCCCATGAGGTGTTTGACTGTACCTAATTTATCAGCCTCAGCAGCTAGTCTTATCAAAAACTATTTTTGGCTTTATTATAAATATGCCATCACATGTTTGACTGATGATATGGCGCTTTTCCATCATCTCTTTCCACAGATGTAGTCAATTTGATATCTATGTATTCCATCTGGTGAAGTCCACGTGTATCGTTGTCTCTTATGCTGTCTAAAAAAGGTATTTGAAATGAACAAATCATTGATTTTGCAGAATTCTATGTGTTCTCCAGCATCATTTCTATCACCAAGGCTATATTTTCCAACTATTGATCCTTCCTCTTTGCTCCCAATCTTTGCATTCCAATTACTAGTAATGATCAACACATCTTGATTGCTTGTTTGATCAATTTCAGATTGAAGAAGTTGGTAGAATTCTTATAGTTCATCCTCACTGGCTTTAGTGGTCGGTGCATAAATTTGAGTAATAGTGGAATTAACTGGCCTTCCCTGTTGTTGTTGTTGTTAGGTGCCATCGAATCGGTACCAACTCATAGCGACTTTATTCAACAGCAGAACCAAACACTGCCTGATACTGGACCAACCTCACTACTGTTACCATGTTTGAGTCGATAAATGCTGCCACACTTGGACAATCCATCTTGTTGGGGGGTCTTCCTCTTTTTGTATTATCCTATCATAGACAGCATTGTGCCTCATGACTGACCTGGATATGTTCTTAAAACATTTACTGATGTATAGAAAGACCACAGCCTTTGGTATGGATTACATCTCAATGTAAACACAAAAATCCTCACCACTGGACCAATAAACAACATTCTTATCAACAGAGAAAAGACTGAAGTTGCCAACGACTTCATCCATCTTGGATCAACTATCAACACTCATGGAAGTAGCAGTTAAGAAATCAAATGACGTATTGCATTAGGTAAATCTGCTGCACAAGACCTTTTTAAAGTGTTGAAGAGCAGAGATGTCAGCTTGAGGACTAAGGTGCACCTGACCCAAGCCATGGTATTTTAAATAACCTCATATGCATGCAAAAGCTGGACAGTGAATAAGGAAGCCCACAGAAGATTTGATGCATTTGAGTTATGGTGTTGGAGGAGAATACTGAAAGTGCCATGGGCTGCCAAAAGAACAAACTGATACGTGTCGGAAGAAGTGCAGCCAGAGTGCTCCTTGGAGGCCAGGATGGCCAAACTTCATCTCTCATACTTCAGACATATTGTCAGGAGGGACCAGTCTCTGGAGAAGGATATCATGTTTGGTAAGGTGGAGGGTCAGAGAAAAAGAGGAAGACCCTCAACAGGATGGACCGGCCAGGTGGCAGCATCGATGGTCTCAAGTGTGGCAACAATAGTGAGGTTGGCCCAGGATCAGTGTTTCATTCTGCTATGCATAGGGTCGCTATGAGTCGGTACCAACTCGATGGCACCTAACAACAACATCATCACATGTTTGCCGATTCAACTTTTTATACAACTCAACTTTTTATACATGTACAACTTACTGACAACATTTAAAACAGTCAGCTGTGCAACTCTACCCTTAATCAGTGTGATTCTTCCATCACCATAAACATAAACTCAGCACTTCGTCAGCAATAACTCCCTTTTTCTCCTCCTCCTTCCCACCCCTGGTAACCACTAATAAACTTTGGTCTCTATACATTTGCCTGTTCTTATCTTTTTATATATGGAAAAAGTCCATTGTCTTTTAATTCCACACTTACATGCATTATTTTTAAGCCCCCTGTCCTTTTTTGTTTGGTTATTTCACTGAGCATAATGTCTCCCAGCTCCACCCAAACTATAGCATGTATCCAGACTTCATTTCTCCTACTGGCTGAGTAGTATTCCACTGTATGTACCACATTTTGTTTCTCCAGTCATTTGTTTATGGGTATTCAGGTGGTCTCCATCTTTTGGCTACTCTAAATAGTGCTGCAATGAACACTGGTGTACACATCTCTTTCTTTAGGTCTGTTTTCAAATCTTTTGGGTATATACGCAGGACCTAAATTACTGGGTCATATAAACATGAGCAGTTCAAATCCACCAGCCACTCCTTGGAAACCATATCCATGGTTGCTATGAGTCAGAAATGTCTGGATGACACTTTAAAAAACCCACATGGTAGTTCTATTCTTTAGGATCCACAGAGTTTGCCATGGCTGACTTTTTGGAAGTAGATCACGGCATTTCCTCCAAGCTACCTCCAACCTTTCTGTTAGCAGCTGAGTGCTTACCATTTGTGGCATCCAGGAACTCTAATCACAGCTCTAGGAACATGCTTTGCATTTTCCTGCACTTGTCTATTTGTCCATGTTGTTCTTATGCCTATTACAGTCTCTACATGCTTGTTCTCTCAGAAAAAATATCCTTTTTATGGCTTGGCTCAAATGTTATATTTATAAACGCTGTTCCTGACAACCACCATCCTCAAGTACTTGGGTTTCCCTCTCTTTCTGGCCCTTCTCTTACAGCACTTGAACCACACAAAATGTTGTGTGTCTGTCTTCCCATTTGACCATGAACCAAGTGAACATAGAAATGTGTATTATTCACTTTTGTCTTCACAAGGCCTTGTTTGGGTTCAGCAGACTTTATGGGATCCTTCCTTTGTGCTACCTGTCATTAGTGTACTTAATGGTGGTAATACAAAAAGAAATCAAAGCTCTGAATGGGCTTATGAGCTAGCTCGCTGGAGATACACAACAGAAAGTTATTGAATAAATTAACAAGTGAGTGAAACCTAAATGTCTGCTGGTCACATGAAAATATTTTTAAGACTCACTGATCTAGAGTAGACCTTATCACCCATGGTCCTGCTGTTCCTGAATGGCACGAGACCACTGATCATCAATTCATTCAATAAATGCTTACCATGTGACGACTGCATGTTTAGCACTAGTCTAGGCACTAGGGATACAGCAGTCACCAAAACTGACAAAAATCTCTGCATTAATGGAACATGCATTAATGTGCAGAGAGATAGGCAGCAAAACAGACAACACATTTAAAAGCAAGTTGAATAGTGATAAGTGCTGTAGAGAAAAATAAAGCAAGAAAGGTCAAAGGGAGTATGCATCTTGGAGGTGGGGAAAGCTGTGTGCAGATGATCTTCATTTTAAACCTATTATCAAGGAAGGAGTCCCTGACAAGGTGACATTAGGGAGCATATCACTGGGCTACCTGGAAGAAGGCTGTGCCAGGTAGATGGAAGAACAGGCAAGAGAATGCCCAGTATGGCTAGAGCAACTGATGTTAGGAAATGAGCTCAGAAAGATGTGAGGTTGAAGGCAAGTGGATGCAAGCAGATGACGTAGGGTCAAGTAGGGCACTGCTTTGATTACTGATGATACTTCAACTCTCTAGCCTTTCCCTTCTGTCCTTCTTTCCCATAATTATTTGGTTTCTCTCTCCCACAAGCCCCAAGGATGACTGATACTCAGGGCCAAAAGAATTTTCCAAACACAGATGAGGAGTACTGCTAGCTCTCAGGAAATGTACAATTTACAGGGCACCCATGAAAGGAGACACAGGATCACCAAAGCCTTCTAGATAGGACTGAAGCTAAATGAACCCATTTCTGAACTTAATAATTCCTTTTAAAAATGTGACTTTTTCCCATTCATAAAAGTAATGGAGGAGAAGCTCTCTTCTCCAACCAGGCCCGTGATGGGTACCATCAAGTGTGTGGGCACAGTAGAGACGAGTCACGACCCCTAGCTTGCTCTGAGAAGCCAGGTGCTTTACAGCAGGAATGGAGGCCGACTAATAACCTCACCAGGTGGAGTTGAAGAAGAGAATTTCTATCTGGGCATGACTGCCAACAGGAGGTCAGGAGTCTCCTCCCCCGAGTCTCTTTGAAATCATCTAAAGGAGCACAAAAATAAAGGAAAAACCTGCTTCTGAGCTGGAAACCAAGAGGGAGGCTATCCCACCTGCCCAGAACTTTGAAGAATTTCTTCTAGATATAGTCAAGGTAGAATGAGACCAAAGAAGGTCTAGCAAGCTTCTATGTAGAAGCAATTTGTTCTGACAGCAGCAACAGAATATTCAGAGGGCGAGGGACGTAGGCACAAAACTACTACAACATAGGTCAACACCCAACAGCAAGACCTGCTCTCTCAGGAACAGCAGGCATTACCTCACCCAACTGCTCACCGTGTCGCCATGCCTAGCAGAAGGAAAAGCACGGGAGGGCCGGGTCCTGACATAGGCAGCTCCAATATTAATTTGGTCAACCTCAAATGTCCCCTGGTTCCTTCACTGGATATGAAGGCCTCAGATAAAGACTAGAAGTTCTCTCTGTAAGGACCCATCTCTCATAAAATGATTGTCACACAACACTTTAAAACTATGGTCAAAATAAGATTTAAGGAGTCAGTGTCATTATAATACTCAAGGAAGCAGTTATTTTCAATGGGATTTTTAAATCAGAAAGAAAAAAAAAAAGAATGAAAACTTCCAATGCTAATTTAAATAGTAATGGAGGAAAGGAACAACAAATTGAAAACTACAGTCAAGCAGATAAGTAAAGTAAAACTTAAATTCTTCAAGAACTCCAAGCATCATAAGCTAAAAATGAGGTAGTGATTACTTTTAACAGTCCAGGTTAGAGAAAAAACTTAAGACTTGGTCAAGTGGAGTCCCTGAGCAGGGCAAACAAGTCAACATTTGGCTACTAATGGAAAGGGTGGCTATTTGAATCCATGCAGGGGTGCCTGGGTTTAATGGCATGTGATTTCCACATTCGCAGTATGTGCTAGCAACCTACAAGCCACATTCCATTTGCAGTTGAATGTTGGTTTAGCTGAAGTTAACTGGATTTACTTTACACAGAACTGCTGTTTTAATATCACCACTATTATTGTTGTGAATGAAGACTAAACATTTTTGAAGTGCAAGAACGTAATCATTTTATACTTTTCTTCCAAAAGAGAATTACACTGGTATGGGTTTTACCCTTTGAAATGATTTCATTCTTTTTTGTGCAACGGTTACAAAGTTGAATGGACCCTTTTAGAACGCCTGGACCTCACAAGGGACACCCATTTTATATGTTAGCCACGTTGCCACCAGGCTCTCTTTCAGGAAAAACACCCTGCCCTGTGGAAGATCAAAAAATGTGCTCAGTGAGCTCAGTTAAAATGAGGCTGTGTTCAAGAGAACAGGACTTCTAGGATTTTTGAGGACACGTTTTCATGCAAGCTCATTGTAACTTGTCTGTTTTCCTATACTCATCATTTCAGGAGAGATGCAACATAAATGAAAGTCACTTTCTTTTTCTTTATTCCTTCCAGCCTTATCCTATTAGTCTGAGAATCAAAATGTTTATGAATCTTAGAACTTCATGGCTAAGAAAGCACACATAGTTAGTAACATAGAATATAGATAGAAGTATCCATATAGTTTGTGGCATGTATTTTTAAATCTTGATGCATTCGAATTGTGGTGTCAGTGAAATATACTGACTATACCTTGGACTGGAGCCCTGGTGACGTAGTGGGTTATGCCTTGGGCTGCTAACCACAAGGCCATCAGTTAGAAACCACTCCTCAATAGAAAGAAGAGACTTTCTGCTCCCATAAAGATTCACAGCCTCAGAAACCCTATAAAGGGTTGCTAAAAGTTGGAACGGACCGGACAGAAAAAATTGCCAAAGCAAAGCACTGGAGGAAAAACCCGGCTCAAAACAACTGACAAGAAGGATAGAAGGAAAAGGAAGGGCTCATGAGAGGAAAATAGAAATAGGGTCATTGCATGGTGACAGGTTCAATGTATACGAGGTGAGGTCATACCTACACTATCTCTTATCATTAGGCCTGCTCAGGCCACTACAGTTCTTTCCCTGTGGAGCTAAAATTTCAAGCTCAGCACTTCCAAGGAGGGTGATAGCAATACTGCAAGTATCCAGGTGAAAGTTAGTCATGTCACTCTCCAGGGCACTTTGTCTCCTTCTCTCCTAACCAAGAAAAACAAAAACATCCTGCTTCCTTCACCCCTATAGTGCTTGCCCCAAAAAGATAGTTCCATGTCCTAACTCCCAGAACCTTTGAGTATGGCTTCTGGGGAAAGAGTCTTTGCAGATATCACTGATTTAAGGATTTTTGAAATGCAATCATCCTAGATTATCGGGTGATCCCAAATCCAAAGACACACACAGAGACACATAGAGAGAAGGCCATGTGACGTCAGAGGCAGAAATTGGAACTGCGTATCCACAAGCCAAGGAACACCTGTGTCGTAGTGATCTGGTGCCACAGAACAAAAATATCTCAGGTGGATGACTTTAACCAGCAGAAATTGATTATCTTGCCATTTAGGAGGTTAGAGGTCCAGACTCAGAGGGCCAGCTCTAGGGGAAGGCTTTCTGTCTTTGTTGGCTCTAGGGAAAGGTTGTTATCTCCTTGCAGCATCTGTAGGCCCAGTATTTCTTGGCAATTTCCCTGTGTCTCAGCATCAATCTTCCCCTGCTTTCCAGGGAACCTAGGCCCAAAGGATACACTGCATTCTCGGCTCTTCTTTCTTGATGGTAATAAGTCCCTCTTTCTCTGCTCACTTCTCTCTCTTTTTATCTTTGGAAGATCAAAGATGTTGCAGGCCACACCCTGAGAAGTGCTGTTACATGGGACCAGGGTCATAATGGGTTTAAGGTTATTACAGCCCACTCTTTATTTTCTTACTGGTTTATCAGATCAGATCACATTGTGGGGAATCATTACATAAATGCCATATTACATCATTACATAACTATCAAACAGAATCATGACCTAATCGAATTGATACATATTGGGGGAAGAGGGGACACTATCCAATCTGTGACAATCTGAAATAACCAGAAGAGTTGCCAGTGACAGATTCCCTCCCTAGAGCCTCCCTGCACCGAGGGAGTCAGTCATGCCAAAACCTTGATTTCAGACTTCTGGCCTCTAGAGCGTGACACTGAAGCAGTAAGATTCTGTTGTTATAAGCCAACCAGTTTGTGGCCATTTGTTACTGCAGACCCAGGAAATGAATATAACCTCCAAGTGAGTGGGGTTATGTAGCTCTGCTGTACTCTTTCCCGATAAGCAGCATCAGAAATCATCTCTCACAGTCTACCAAGGGAACTTCAGGCCCACTGGTACTGTGCTTTCCATATGAACTTGAACCTCAGCTTAGCCCACCTCTCAGGGACTCTACAGAGAAAGAACTCCACAGGTCAGAACTGTCCAGTCCTACTGGGTAGCCGGTTTACCTCATGTCACTAGGGCTCTATCCTTACAGGAAACGCAGGGTATGTGACTTTGTTTTTAACCAAATCAGGAAGAAATATGATTGACTGTACCACCCATTTGGCTCAAAAGACATTAAGAACCAGCCTGGGAGTTACTAGAGGAACCCGAAACACAGTATTTCCCCCATGAACAGGGACAAATGTCACGGTGCCCATCTTCCTCTTCCTCCTCATTCCTAAGGCTTGCATAACTCTTCATTTATTTTTACCCCTGTTTTTAAAACTATGAATTTGCTCTTGTATAGGAGGAATAACATACAAACAAAGTTGACTTCATAAAATTTTAACTGTCAGCCCTGACACATGGGCTTATATTTTCTTAAATATTTCTTCTATTTTCTGCTAAAAGTTACTTCAAGGACTTAGAAGCGTACTGGTGGGGAGTTCAATAAAGTCTGCCTCCTTCTCTAGACTGTAAGCTCAATAAGGACAGGGGCCTATCTTGTTTTATGCATTATGATTTAGGCAGTGCTCTCCTGAGTAGGTACACAAAATGTATTTGCTCCGATGCACACGTATACCCTCTATAACACAGACATGAAATAGCAAATGAAACACACACAGGTGAAAACCCTGGAAGCCTGAACTTCAGAGGAAAGGTGAGAGAAGTGGACTGAGTGCTTGCTGGGAGGAGAAGCTGAGCAGGGACGAGGAAAGAAGGAGCCTGCCTGGTGAATGGGCAGCCAGATGCTGCACAACGATCTTGAACTTCTGTGAGCAGCCTTGGAGACAGAAGGTGGCCTGACAGAGCAGATACACACAGGCAATGGAAAAAGACAGCAACCATGCCCACACAGCCCACCCACAAACATACCCTCTGCCCACCTAATACCAGCCAATACCAACTCCTATACCACCTGATCTATGATAGACAGCAGCCAACACCAGCCAACCCTAAACTGAGCTGCACAAACAGCAAACAGAAAACCATGCACACACTTCCATTCTCTAACTACACCCGCGGGAGATAGTGGAGAGAGCCTAAGACCTCAACATACAATCATCAATTAAATACAAATATGACTACACCACAATGGTTTAGAGACAACAGACAATTTTAGCTCACACAAATAAGAGAAAATGGCTCACACAAATGAATAAGATATGGACCCAGAAAATATTTCTGAGGAAGAAAAGATAATGGAACTAACTGAAAAAGAATTCAAAAGAATGTTATTTAGGTACCTTCAACAGAGTGACAGAAAAATCGAGGAAAGATCGAGAACACAGAAAAAAAATTTAGAAGAATTTAAGAAAACACTGTAAGAACAAACATACAAAATAAGTACAAATATTGAAACATTACAAAAACTGCAATTAGAAATCCAGGATGATTAATACTAAGATCAGAGAAATGGATAATACATTGAAATAGCAAAGGAGTAGATGAGGAGCAATGAAAGCCCAAATTAGTGAGCTTGAATAAAAATCTCCCAATACTAGTATTGTAGAAGAACAATCAGAAAAAAGAATGTTAACTGGGAGATGGGAAAGGCAATATACAAGAGAGAGGTGGGCACAGGAAAGATGTAGGTAGTGGAAGACATAGGGAGGAGGAGGTTAAGAGTTAAAGTGAATAGAGGTAAATAGTGTTAACTAATGGTACATGGAGGGATTGCAATCATTCATTTTTAATGACAGGAAGTATATGATTTGTTGAACGTGGGACTGATGATCTGTACTGTAAACCTTCACTCAACTCACAATAAAAAGGTTTTAAAAATGTATTTCTTGAAATACTAGTCTATTACCAAAAATAAATCCAACTTTGCCACTTAACTGTAGAATTATATATATATATATATATACATATACATGTATATATACACATACATATACATATACATACATACACAAGGAGCTCTGGTAGCGTAGTGGTTACGAATCAGGCTGCGAACCTTAAGGTCAGCGGTTCAACACTACCAGTCACTCCGTGGGAGAAAGATGAGGCTTTCTGCTCCCGTAAAGATTTACACCCTCGGAAACCCTGTACAGGGTCGCTATGGGTCAGAACCGACTCGACAGCACTTAACAACAACATATATATATACATACATACACACATACATAAACATTTACATATATAGTGGTGGTGGTGGTGTGCCCTAGAGTCAGTTTCAACTCATAGCAAACCTGCATAGGGTTTCCAAGGCTGTAAATCTTTACAGGAACAGAAAGCCTCATCTTTCTCACACGGAACCACTGGTAGTTTCGAACTGCTTGACCTTGAGATTAGCAGCCCAACTTGTAACCATTACAGTACCAGAGCTCCTTGTCAGCATTGATATACATATGGAACTGTAGACTGAGCTATAGTAGTTGGTGTTAAGTGCCATTGAGATATATTGTTGTTAAGTAGCCATTGAGTCGGTTCCAACCTATAGTGACCCTGCATAGGATTTCCGAGGAGGGGCTAGCGAGCTTGAACTACTGACCTTCTGGCTCAAATCAACTTTACAATCTGGCGCTTTAACCCACAACATTAAACCAGGACTCTATCTATCTATCTATCTATCTATCTATCTATCTATCTATCTATCTATCTATCTATACACATACACAAAAACACTAAAGGGTAGCTCCAAACAACTGAGCTGTGAATTACAAGCTCCAAGAGTCAAGCCCAACAGCGCTCACTGATAGAAAGATGAGGCTTTCTACTGCCACAAAGTTTTAAATTCTCAGACGGTGTGGTGTGGTGTGGGGTGTGGTGGGGTGTGGTGGGGTGTGATGTGATGTGATGTGATATATATATGTTGTTTAGTTTGTTGTTAAGTGCCGTTGAGTCGGTTCTAACTCATAGCAAGGTATATACTGTCTTAATGACTTAACAGATTATCAGGGTATTACTGGTCACACCCAGAACTATAATCAGGGTTTCACAACCACAATAATACTGTTGACATTTTGGGCCTGATAATTCTTTGTTGTGGGGAGTTGTGTCCTGTGTATTGTAGGGTGTGGTGCTGTAGGATAATACGTTGGACTGCAAGGTCAGTCTGCACTCCTCACAAACCTGATACAAGTTGTCTATGAGTCAGAACTGACTTGACAATACTCAACGATGACAACGCCAGCAGCAGCAACATACGACACTTAACAACAACAAACCCACTTAATGTCAGCAGTACTCCTCCAAAATGTGACAACCAAAAATGTCACTAGGTATTGCCAAATGTCCCTTGAGGGGTAAAACAGTCTCCAATTGAGATCTATTGGTCCAGATGGAAAAGGGTTCTCCCAGTAATTATTAAGAAATTTTTTTTTTCCAGTCTCCTGTCAACCTGCCAGTATAGCTCACCGTTTCCTGCCAACACTACCAGCCACAAGTGACCTATCTATGAATGTCTGCACCTGGTTATAATGTCCTTCTTCTAATCCTGAGGTCTCAAATTCTCCAAACTACTCACAAGTACCCAGAATCTGTGGCTTTCTCCTGACTTTACCTGCCAGACCCAGACCACCCACTGTCCCTCATCTTGTCCTCAATTCATGGCTCCAAGTCTCCATTAGCACCCCTGGGTCAGAAAGACAACCTAAAGGCAAAGATTAAGGAAAAAGCAAACCTACCAGACGTAAAACAAATTGGGTAGCATCTCCCTGCATCTTGATCCTCATTCCCTAATCTGGGAAATTAAGAAAAAAATAGGTCACTATAGTTTCACTCATCATCCTACTCCCAAACAAGGTAGCAAATGAAATAAGAGGTAAGATAAGAGCCCCTGTCCCTAGAAAAGGAGTCCTTGGGTGGCTGAAACAGTTAAGTGCTGGGCTACTAACTGCAAGGTTGGCAGTTCAAACTTACCTAGAAGTGAGTCAGAAGAAAGGTCAGGCAATCTGCTGTTGAAAGGTTAGAGCCATGAACAAACCTATGGAGGGTAATTCTACTCTGACACACAGAGTCACTATGAGTTAGATTCGACTTGACAGAAACTGGAATTCCTAAAAGATATCCATGAACATTGAATCTTCAAGAAGTTCAAATCAATTCATACCTAACTGGATTGATGTTAAACCTCAGAAAGTGCCAAAAACTTGAGAGAACTAGACTCGAATCCCAGCTGACCTTAACTGTACAACCTTGGACAGATCACTTCATCCTTTGCAACATGTGAGTTAGGCTACTTGAATTCCAGATTTACCACATTAACTCAATACTTAGTTCCTAAGTACCTACTTATTAAGAGTATGTAAAAAGATGAGTAAGAACCTAACTGTGCCCTTAAGGAGCCCAAGTTAGGTCAGGAGGATAGTGGGGAAAAGCTTAAAAGACAAAGAAATAAATAATAATTATAGCAAGATGCAACAAATACTAAAGAGATAAACCCCCAGGGCTCTAGAGTGTATGTGAGTTCAAATATCAGAACACCTAATTACATGTAAGTCAGTAGATGCGCCCAGCAGCATCCTAGGCCTGTCAAGAGGCAAGGAGAGGAGTTTGAAAGTATTCAGAGAGGCAGAGTTTAATGGACACTTCTCTAGCTAACTATTCTGGCTCACAAATAACTGGAAAGAATATGAGTGATGTAATTTCTAAAGCACAGTGTGACCGTTTTTTGCTGACACAGTCAGAGGTCCTCCGTTACAGGCAGCAGAGAATGACTCAGGAAAGTGGTCCTTTGTCACTCAGCAACCTGTGGTCAAGGGTTTCCAAACAGTTCATCATTAGTCCAGTACGACAAAGGAAAACCAAGAGGCAATCTGATCATTACAAAAACAGAAACAAAACAAAACAAAACAACCCACTGCCAATGGAGTGGGTTCCAACTCATAGTAACCCTATATACAATTTTTAAGGCCGTAAACCTCCATGGGAGCAGAAAGCCTCATTTTTCTCCTAGGGAGTGGCTGGTGGGTTTGAACTGTCACCCTTGCAGTTAGCAGTCAAGTGTCTATCCTACAGCACCACCAGAGCTCATTACCTGATCATTGTTGTTGTTAAGAGTCATTGAGTTATTGTTGGTCAGTGCCACTGAGTTGATTCTGACTCATAGCACCCTGTATAAGCTTTAGGAGGCAGTAAATCTTTATGGGAGCAGAAAGTCTCATTGTTCTCCTGTGGAGCAGCTGGTGAGCTCAAACCACCAACCTAGTGGCCTACATTCACTGGTTATCCTATATAGCCACTGCACTCCCATGGGTGACCCTGCTGGTTATTAAAATACCACTCATACTTGTTCATTTATCTAAAAATATTTATTGAGCATTCATACTATTCCATACATCATTTTTTAATATAGAAAAAAAAACCAAGACGGACAAGCTCCCTGTTTGATGTGGTCAGATTTATCTTGAATGTCATTCTTGACCTGTTAGACTGTGTTACGAATGAAACAAAGCATTATTTTTTCCCACTTATTTACTCATTCATTTATTCAACAAACATTTGTAAGTTATCTACTATGTGGCAGCAGCTGTGGGCATGAACCACTGATCGTTGTTGTTAAGTCCCACCAAACTGGTTCCAAATCAAA
>NW_006408570.1:5336242-5337657 GCF_000296735.1 Chrysochloris asiatica | reverse complement strand
TAAGTGCCTGCCATCGAGTCCGTTCTGACCCATAGCGACCTAGACAGGGTTTCCAAGGAGTGGCTGGTGAGCTTGAATCACTGACCTTGTGGTTCAAACCGACACTGCAGTCTAGCACATTAACCCACAGAGCCACACCAGGTTTAAAAGGCCTTAAAGTTTAAGGTGAGCAGAAATTCCCAGCACCAAAATACACAAGGCAAAGTCAATACCAGGCACAGAGGGTGGAGATTGTTTGTTTCTACAGGGTTATCTAAGATAATTTTCTTCTCAAGGTCAGGCCTCAAAGGGAACAAGCAAACAAACTAGATATAAATGGAAGACTACAAGTAAAATAAAATTCATTTTAATATAAAAAGGAAAACACAAAGCTATCAAATAAATGCCATTAATTAAAACAACCTAGCTCCATAATCTCACCAAAAGATAACCTTCCAAATTGCTCTGACCTGCCCTTGAGCCAACTAACAATCACTTGCAGCACTAGCCTTCAGATGCCACGTTTTCCTACATTCCGAGCATCCTGGGTCAGGAGATCAGAATTTTCCTTGCTCTCCTAAATTGATTCCAGAACATTACTCCTCCACCCTCATGTAAAAATTCCTGTTCCTCTGAGCTCATGCCACCTGGTTGCTCTGGCTTCCACTTTGCCTTGTCTTTGCACCCCCATCCTCCTACTCATCCCTCAGCATTCACTGAAGTCTTTGGCATCCTGCCTGCCTCTCCACCATGACTCCTGCCATCATCCTGGGTGGTTCTGAAATCCACATAGGTGATCTAATCCTATATTCCAGCCTCTAAATTTCTTGACTATCATGAGCTTTGTTCCTCTCAACCACCTACACCCATGGCCACACCCTAGATCTATACAACACAGGCAATGGTATACCCATGCTGTTGAGTCAATTTTACAGTGACACTACAGGACAAAGTAAAATTGCCCAATGGGATTTCCAAGGCTGGAATCTTTATGAAAGCAGATGGTAGCAATCTGAAAATTTTTTTTAATGTTTTATTATGAATTCAGTGAAGATTTACAGAAAAGATCATCAGTTTTAGAATTCAACCAATCATACACTTTGTATCATCTCAATGACTGCAATCCCCTCCATACAACAACTACTATCCACATCCTCCCTGTGATTCCTGTTTCCATTCCACCACCTTTCCATCCCTTCTCAACTGCCCTTAGGAAAGTGTTGCCCTTTTGATTTTGAATGACTGACCACTCCATGGTGTGCATACCTAACCAGTGTTGTTGTCTCATCTACATACTGCCTAACTGAATATTGGACCACAGAGGTGCGTTTCTTTCCAGACCTGAAGCGTGGTTGAGGGCCATAGTTTCTGGATCCTCCAGTCTCCTATTTGACTGGTAAGCCCGGTCTCTCGCTATCTTTATTTTGTTTTGTTTT
>NW_006408570.1:5328207-5329003 GCF_000296735.1 Chrysochloris asiatica | reverse complement strand
AACCTTTGCTCCAAGGTTCCCGCAGTGTTATTCCATGGTGGGTATGTTCCCCTGCTTGGTCTTGCCATTTGGTCTCACCCAAGTTGTCAGCTCCAGGCCATGGAGCCAGGCAGATTCAAAAGTAAGCAATTTCTTACTTTTGCTACAAGTTCCACTAGCTGTAAGCCTTCAAACTTTTTAAATATTGCTACCTATGTAGTTCAGAGTTTTGGAGCTCTGCCCTGAAACCGCTTCACCTGGTATTCTGTGGTATTGCTGACGATGAACTTCACTGTACCTCTACCCTATCCACCATCAAGCCCTGCCTCCCCCTATCTCATAAGAGTTTAAGATCCCAGATGATACTCACCAACGTAGGATGTAGAACACTGTCTTTGTGGACTATGTGATACAAACTAATGATGGTATTCCCTGAGACTATGGTACTGAGCTCATAGGCCCAGCTCATTGCTTTAAGATGTTTGATAATATCTAAGTTTTCACCATTTTGCCTGTTGTATGTTCCACCACATTCATAGTTGTGTTTCACAGGAGAGGTAAATATTCATGTACAAACATCCTCTTTAAAACTCTCATATACTTGTGGACTATGTAAACATATATATATATAAATATCCCATTCTGCCTTCCTTACCCATGTATCTATACATGTATCTACACACAGAATACTGTTGTTTGTTGTTGTTGTTGTTGTTGTCAGGTGCCATCAAGTCGGAACCAACTCATAGCGACCCCATGTACAGCAGAACGAAACAATGTCCGATCCTGGGTCAACCTTACTACCACCGCCACACTT
>NW_006408570.1:5293799-5327874 GCF_000296735.1 Chrysochloris asiatica | reverse complement strand
GGACTGTGAACCACAAGATCGGCAGCTGAAACCCACCAGTTGCTCCTTGGAAACCCTATGTAGGATCACTATGAGTTGGAACTAACTCGATGGCACTTAACAACAACAACAATACATCCTAATACAGTGAATTACTCTCTCCTATACCCAATAATGGAACTTTTCCGGGCTTCAATCATGGAGGGCGGCGGCGGCTAAACGATGTGCGACTGTTGTTTAGAGTTATGTATATATTATTGACCTCTGTTCCCTCTAGCGCTTGCATACCACTCTGTGTCTTCACCTGTCCTCTTCATTCTTCTGCCAACCACCCTTTTCTTATATATTGCCTTCCCCTTCCTTTCTTGTATATTGCCCTCCTCATCACCCAAGCTAACATCTGTCTACCCTTTAGCAAATGAATTACTCTCCCTGGTAACCATCAAAGAATGCTTCTTTTAGTATGAAAATCTTTCCTTAAGTTTTTACAATAATGGTCTGGTCTCACACCATATTTGTCCTTTTATGATTGGCTAATTTCACTCAACATAATGTCCTCCAGGGGAGTCCTGGTATGGTGCTGTGAGTTAATGCACCAGACTGCAAAACAATCTGAACTGCAAGGTCGGCGGTTCAAGCTCACCAGCTGCTCCTCGGAAACCTTATACAGGGTCGCTATGGGTCGGAACCAAGTTGACGGCGTTTAACAACAACAAAGGGAAATGATGTTGAACATTTCTTCATGTATTTGTCAACTACCAGGACACTTCTTCCTTGGTGAAGTATCTGTCTATGTGTTGTTATTTGCCATGGAGTTGGTTCCGACTCATAGCAACCCTGTACAGGGTTTCCGAGACTGTAAATCTTTACAGGAGCAGAAAACCTCATCTTTCTTCCACAGAACAGCTGGTAGTTTCAAACTGCTGACCGTGAGGTTCGCAGCCCAATTTGTAACCACTACTCTACCAGAACTCCTTGTCCATATGTTGTGCTCATTTTTAAACTGGGTTGCTTGTCCATTTCTTTTAGAGGTATTGTGGTTTCCTATAATTTTTAGGTATTAGTCCCTTGTCTGGTATGTCATAGCAAAAAAAAAATTTTCCTACTCTGTGGGCTCCCTTTTTACTTTTCTGGTGAAATCTTTTGATGCATATAAATGTCTAACTTTTAGGAAGTGCCAACACCCCTGAAACCTTAAAAGTCAATCGTTCACTTTCTGGCATTCTCCAAACCTTCCAGTATCTCATGCCTTTAAATAGATCCAGATCTCTATGTAATTTCCTCCTAAGCATAGTGGTAACGAATCGGGCTGTTAACCTCAAAGTCAGCAGTTTGAAACTGCCAGCTGTTCACAGAAGAAAAGAGGAGGCTTTCTGCTCCTATAAAGATTTACAACCTTGGAAACCCTGTACAGGGTTCGCTATGAGTCAGAACAGACTCCAAGGCACATAACAACACGTCAATCAAATTGCTCCTTAGATAATCTTCCCTCCCTACTCTGTCCAGCCCCATTGTTGACCATCTGAATGGATCCTTTGATTCTTATGCACCCTGACCTTTCCTAGTACCTACCAAAACTGTTGCTGTTATTAAGTGCCATTGAGTTGGTTCCCACCATAATGAGCCTGTATAGGGTTTCCGAGGAGTGGCTGGTGAGCTTGAATCACTGACCTTGCAGTTTAAACGGACTTTGCAATTGAGCACATTAACCCACAGAGCCACACCAGGACTTCACTGTTACTATTGTTGTTATATGCTGTGGAGTTGGTTCTGACTCATTGCGACCCTGTACAGGGTTTCTGAGGCTCTAAATCTTTATGGAAGCAGAAAGCCTCATCTTTCTCCCATGGGACAGCTGGTAGTTTCGAACTGCTGACCTTACAGTTCGCAGCCTGATTCGTAACCCCTACACTATCCAGAGCCCAATACTAAATCAATGCTAAACCTACCTCCTCTTCTAACTCCAGGCTTCTGAACTTTTTCTGAGAAAAATCATACCACCTTACAAAACTGCATTACAAAAAATTTATGGCCTTCACTCTGACTTGGTTCTCTCCAAAACAAACAAATTGTCTTGGATATCCAAGACAATTTATTTGTCTTGGATGGATCCCGCTCCCATTTCCTTTAACAGCTGACTCATACCTTTCTCAGTCCCATACTCATCACTACCCTCGGCAGACAACCTTATTATTTTAGAAAACTGAAGGAATCTGCTAACGACCACCTTCAAATTCCTGCTCCTTCTAGTATTTTGTATAAATGTATCTGTATCCACACTGACTCAACTATCTCCCTCATCTCATATCATGAAATTACCTTCTTTTCCAAAATCTAACCTTGATCCATTCATTTATTCATCCATTTATTCAGCAAATATGTACTGAGTGCATACTACTACAGTTGTTTCTAAAGAGCTATGCTACAAAGAGACAAGCTTATGAAATTTACATTCTAAAGGGGAGGAGGCAATGAACATGTTTTTTTCCCCTGCAAATAATGCACACGTGGTATGTTTTTTGCCAACCACACAACGCTCTCCCCCATGCTTTATTTTCATAAGTGCGCCATGTTAATTTGTTTTTACATGTTGCTGGCTTAAATTGACACCAAAAAGACATAATTAAACTACGATATAAACAGACCTAGCATAATCTAGTGGTTTCATTCAAGACGATCTGATAAGGTTTTCACACTGTTGAGTTTATGTGCTATAATTAACAACCTAAATTAATAGAAACAAATGCAGTTTCAGTTGTTTATGTTCCAATTACTGGGGGAAGTACCACACTTAATCCATGACTTACTGACCATGGCTGATGCTTTTTACTATACAATTTATGATCAAAAGTATCATTTGTAGATAATTTTTATACACAGAAGCAAGAGATTTAAAGAAAACGAACAAAATGATATGACTTACCTGTAACACAGGAGGTCAGATGAATAAAGCCAAAATTTACTTCTGGAAATGCCATGAGACAAGCGGGGTATTTGCATAGGTGTTCTATGCCAAAACAGTTTTACTTAATTTCCTCATTTCCTTGCATTATATGTGTAGGCATATTATTTATGTGGGTGCGTTATTTGCAACAACAAAAAATATAGTAGGTAAATTAGATAGCATGTTAGAAAAAGGGAAAGGGAATAGGACACATGGGGGAAGGGAGACGATACCATTTTTAATAGAATGGTCAGGGAAGAGACATGTGAATAAATGCATGAAGAAGGTGAGGAAACAAATTATGGAGTTATCTAGAGCATTCCAGGCCGAGTGAACAGCAAGTACAAAAGCCCTGAGGGGATAGTGAAACTGTCCTGCTTCGAGGATCTGCAATGTGTTTCTAGTGTAGCTACAATGCAATTACCAAAGAGGAGAAGAGTAAAAAAAAAAAGAAAGAAAAAGAAAGCAGAGCCTAGCACTTTCGAGGCCATGTCCTGTGAGTCAGATGGGGAGCCACTTGATGGTGCTGAGCAGAGGAGTGATACGCAATGATTTGGTTTTAAAGGACTGTTTCGGGGCACTGTGTTGAGAATATAATGAATGTAGGAGGCTCACGTAAAAGTAGAGACATCAGTGAGAAAAGCTGCCATAATCCTGGCCAAGGATACGCTTAGGGAGAAAGAGTAAGAACTGGCTGGATTTGGGTGTACTGTGAATGTAGAGCAAACAAGATTTTCTGATAAACTGGATGAGAGGTGAGAGGTTTTTGGACCTTAGAATATGAAAGTATCTCACTGGATGACTTATAGGAGACATTTGTTGTTGCTGTTGTTGTTTAGTGCCATCAAACTGGTTCCGACTCATAACGATCCTTTATAGGGTCGTTTCTGAGGAGTGGCTGGTAAATTTGAACCGCTAACCTTGCATTTCAAACCAACTTTACAGTCCAACGCATTAACCCACAGCGCCTTTGTTGTTGTTAAGTGCCATCGAGTTGATTCCAACCCATAGCGACACTGTATAGGGTTTCCAAGAGGCAGCTGGTGAGCTTGGACTGCCGATCTTACAGTTCAAACAACTTTGTAGTCTGGCACATTAGCCCACAGCACCAGGTCCCCACAGCGCCTAGGCCTGAGTAAATGAATGGAGCTGCAATTTTCAAATAATAACGCAAGGGATAATCTTCTCTAGTCTCCTCTGGAATCTTGTTCCATTAGGCAACTGTTCTTACTATTGCTTTAATCAGTCTCCTAATCTCTCCCTCCTGGTACCTTCTCATCAACCTATTAACATGTTCATGTATTTTCCAATCTGTAACTACCATACAAAGGAGCTCTGGCAGCGTAGTGGTTACGAATCGGGCTGTGAACCACAACGTCAGCAGTTCGAAACTACAAGCTGTTCCGCGGGAGAAAGATGAGGTCTTCTGCTCCCATCAAGATTTACAGCCTAGGAAAACCTGCACTGGGTCACTATGAGTCAGAACCAACTCCACGGCACATAACAACAGCACAGCTACCATACAATCTCTCCCCTTCCTATCTTATTCAAAACTTCCTGAAGAAATAGTATAGACTAAACTCTGATACCATCATCTGCCCATTGAAACTCTTGAAACTCAAGTTTCAAACCTGTATACAAATATCCTTGCATGAAATTTTTCAAATGAATTAATGTCCTGACACTCAACCTCCCTAGGTACTCTTTCCTACAAATTATTTGCCAAATTTCTCAAAACCCTTACCCGCTCTACCAAAAAGAAAAAAAAAAAGCCATATTCAACTCTTACTACAAGCCATCCCCCAGGATATGAAACACAGCACAAAGTTCCACACAAAGAAGCCTTTTCATCAAGGTGTTTAAACCCACAGGATTTCCTTAAACTCTAGAGTATATATGTTTCTGTTAAGGATAAAGCTTGCTGTTAGAAATGTGATGGTCTGTCCTATGTTGGGAGGTTCTAAAATCAAATACAGGGTAGAATGGGGTGGTAGGAATAAAGAGAACTAACAGACCCCAAATAAGATGAGCAGAAGTCTAGCTGAGCTCCAGTCAATCTACAGAACTGTGAGAAATAATAAATTGTTGTTGTTTTAAGCCACTAGGTTTTAGGTTGGTTTGTCATACAACCACAGACAACCAAAACACAACCCACACATACTCTCCAACTGATCACGGTCAATATTGAACTCATTATCCTTCCTCAATAGATCTGTATCTTTCTTTATCCAAACTTCCCTCTCTGCCTGTGTCATACAACTTAGTAGTGCCACTGCCATCTCGCATACCTAACTGAGGGAGGAGGCCCCTGCCCATAAGACTTTGAGGCCTAAGTCACACACAAAGGAAACTTAACAGCTTCTTCTGCTTTTGTAGAAAAAGCCGCTTATCTAAGAACCATCAATGAGAAAGTAACATGGTGGTCTCACCACTCAGCCCTATATAATAATATATAAAGCTAGTATGGAAAACTGTTTCAGGAAGCTCGTATTTGGAACATTAGTCCACCGCTGTTCACTGGCAATAAAGCCTCTTCCTCTAATATCACTGGTGTTCGGGTAATTTATTTTTCCTGTTTGAGTCTTGTCTTCCTGCAACATAACCACGCAAGCTAGAAACTCAGAAATCATTCTTGATTTCACAGCTCTCTTTCACCCTCTAAGTCCTGACAACTTGACCTAAAAAGTCACCTTGGATGCACGTCTCCCTATTCTCATTACCACTTAGCCTGCCAAACACACATTGCCTTTAACCTGATGATGGCAAGCAGCTTCAATGCTCTGCCTCCAGACTCAACTTCCTCAATTCCTCCCCCAGAAATCTAAACCACAATGTGCCACACCCACTGCCACACCCACTGCTTCAAAATCAATTTCAGACTCAGAGATTCTGTGACCTAGGCTGCTGCCTTTCCCCTCAGACTCATCCAAATACAAATGCAGATAAAAACTAATAAGAGATTAACAACCAAGGCCTCCAGGGTAGGAGAGGCCAGTGGTCTAAACAAGGTCAAGAGGGAAGAGTCTGTCCCCTGCCCTCTAAACTCGCCCACATGCAGAACTTTGCACAATAACCAAAAGCTGGAAGCAACTAGCCCTGGGGACCAGAAGCTGTCTGGGTGTCTCTGTCATATGAATGGTGTGGTTCCCAGATTAATTATTGAGCTTCAAAAAAAAGCTATAGATTTGACAGATTTGATTACAAAAAAAAAAAAAAAGAAGATAATCTGTAAAAATTTACCATTATCAAAAGGTGAATGACAAAATATAGACAAAAAAAGTATATCTACTATGTTTGGCTTTCTACTCCCGTAAAGATTTACACCCTCTGAAACCCTATACAGGGTCGCTATGGGTCGGAACCGACTCGATGGCACCTAACAACAACAACAACAATTATGTTTATCAAGCACTGGTATGGCACCATAGGGTAAGCACTGGGCTGCTAAATGCAAAGTCATCAGCTCATAGTGTCACTATGAGATGGAATCAACAGGAGAGCACACAACAGTACCGCATGTAAATGACAAAGGACTAGTATGTTAAATGTGTCAATAATGCCTAATAATTATTACAATGACTGTCCCAATAGGAAAATGGGCAAAGGAATATTAAGAAAAAATTCACCACAGAAGAAAATAAGAGACCTGAAAGAAAAGGAAGGATGAAGGAAAAAAGGAAAAAACAGAGAGAAAAAGGAAAGAAGAGAAGGAGAGGAAGAAAGAGAGAAAGAAAACATGCATGAACTTAATAAGATACACTTCTGAGGGAAGTGTAAATTACTTTAATCTTTGCGGAAGCTATTTAGTAAGATGTATCAAAAGCTAAAATATGCATATCTTTCAATTCAATCAGTTCACATTCAGAAATTTATCCTAAGTAATAAAACAAGTATTCAAAGGCTTAAGAAATACTCATTACAGCTGTTCTATAATAACTATCCGCTAGACTGCAAAATCAGTTTCAAATGCAATATCAGTGGTTCAAACTCACCAGTTGCTTCTCGGAAAGCCCATACAGGGTCCTAGGAGTTGGAACCCACTCAATGGCACTTAACAACAACGACAACTGAGCATCTTTTCTTATGCTTGTTGTTGTTGTTAAGTGCCATCGAGTCGGTTCCGACCCATAGCGACCCTGTACAGGGTTTCCAAGGGTGTAAATCTTTACGGGAGTAGAAAGCCTCATCTTTCTCCCGCAGAGCGGCTGGTAGTTTCGAACCGCTGACCTTAAGGTTCGCAGCCCGATTCATAACAACTACGCTACCAGAGCTCCTTTTGCTTAGTGACCATTTAAATATCTTCTTTGGTGAAATGCCTGTTCAAGATCTCTGCCCATTTTCTGATTGGGTTGTTGGTTTCTTTTGTTAGGTTTTAGATAGACTTGCATATCTTTTTAAAGAAAAGAATATATTCTACTTCAGCCTCTATAACCTGTTTTTCTCATTTAGTGGCACATCCTAACAACTTTCTATGTTAAAATTCTGTGTTAATATTTCTGTCCCTGTTGTATGGATGATTCATAGTTTATCCAATTTCCTATTGTTTTTGTTAAGTACTGTGGAGTCGGTTACGACTCATAGTGATCCTGGCACAGGGTTTCCAAGGCTGTAAATCTTTACGGGAGCAGAACGCTTCATCTTTCTCCTGCGGAACCGCTGGTAGTTTCGAACTGCCAACCTTGAGGTTAGCAGCCCGATTCGTAACCGTTATGCTACCAGAGCTCCTTAATTTCCTATTACTAGGTTATTTACATATTCAGTTTATTTATGTTGTTGTTGGTAAGTGCCATCAAGTCAGTTCAAACCAACCTTGCAGTCAAGTGCTTATTCTACAGCGTCACACCAGGACTCTATTTGTTATTGTTGTTGCATCCCACTGAGTTGATTCTGACTCATAGCTATCCTATATGTTGTTGTCAAGTGTCATCAAATCAGTTCTGACTCACAGCAACCTTGTATGGGGCTTCCAAGGAGCGGCTGGTAGGTTTGAACTGCTGACCTTGTGGTTAGCAGTCCATTGCTTATTCTATAGCTATCCTATATAACACAAAGAACTGTCCTACAGGGTTTCCCAAGGCTGTTAATTTTTACAGACAGTGAGTAAGGAAGACCATAGAATTGATGCATTTAAGTTACAGTGTTGGCAAAAAAGATTAAAAGTCCCATGGACTGCCTAAAGAACAAAGCAATCTGTGTTGGCAGAAGTACAGCCAGAATGCTCCTTGGAATTCAGGATGGCCAGACCTCATCTCTCATACTTCACACATGTCAGAAAGAACCAATCCCTGGAGAAGGAGATCATGTTTGGTAAAATGGAGGGTCAGTGAAAAAGAGGAAGATCCCCAATGAGATGGACTGGCACAGTGGCAGCAGCGTTGGATGGGCTCAAATGTAGCAACGACTGTGAGGCTGGTGCAGGACCTGTTTCGTTCTGTTGTGCACAGGGTCACTATGAGTTGGTACTGACTCGATGGCACCTAACAACAACAATCTTTACGGGAGCTGATTGTCAGGTGTCTTCTCCCATACAGCTGCTGATGAGTTTGAACCTTTTAGTTAGGAGCTAAACACTTAACCATTTCACCAGCAGGGCTCCTTATGTTAGCCATTAAAAAATTAGAGAGAAGCAAGTCAAACCTACAATGGGATACCCCCTCTCACCCACATTAGAATGGCAATGATTAAAAAAAAAAAGATGTTGGCGAGCTTGTGGAAATGTAAAGTGGCACATTTACTGTGGGGAAAAAATGGTAATCCCTCAAAAAAATTAACACAGAACTACCATATAATCCTGGTGTGGCACTACAGTATCAGCTCTGAACTGCTAACCGTAAGTCTATACCATGCCAATCCTAGACATATATTCAGAAGTGACGGTAAACGCAAACAGAAACCTGCATGCCAATGTTCACTGCAGCCCTTTGCACAGTAACCAAAAGCTAGAAGCAACTTAAATGCCCATGAACGGATGAAAGATAAACAAAATGTGAAAATACTGATAATGGAATAGTGTTGTTGTTATTAAGTGCTGTTGAGTTGATTCCAACCCATAGCAAACCTGTATAGGGTTTCCAAGGAGCATCTGGTGAGCTTGAACCACCGACCTGGCAGTTCAAATGACTTTGCAGTCTGACACATTAGCCCACAGCACCACACCAGGCCTCCATTACTCAACCATAAAAAGAAATGATGTCCCTGAAAATATATACAGAGCAAGTAAGGTCAGCTGCAAAAGAAAAAAATATTGTATCATTTCACTTAGTGAAATAAATATATAAAAACCAAGCATTAAGGGTGGGAGTCCTGGTGTAGCACTGTAGGATTAGCACTGGCCTACTAACCACAAGTTGTGGTGTTGGAGGAGAATACTGAAAGTGCCATGGACTGCCAAAAGAACCAATAGATCTGTTCTGGAAGAAGTGCAGTCAGTGTGCTCCTTGGAAGCCAGGATGGCTAAACTTCGTCTCTCATACTTTGGACATATTGTCCGGAGGGAGCAGTCGCTGGAGAAGGATGTCATGCTGGGTAAGGTGGAGGGTCGGAGAAAATGAGGAAGACCCCTAATGAGATGGATTGGCCAGGTGGCATCATTGATGGACTCAAGTGTGGCAGCGGTAGTGAGGTTGGCCCAGGATCGGACATTGTTTCGTTCTGCTGTGCATGGGGTCGCTATGAGTCGGTTCCGACTCGATGGCACCTGACAACAACAACAACAACTAACCACAAGGTTGGCAGTTCAAAACTATCAGCTGCTCCTTGGAAACCCTAAACAGGGCTGCTGTGAGTTGGGAAGCGCTTAATGGCACATAACAACAGCAGTGGGTGGGCGGGCAAGGGGGAACTGAGTTTGTCACCAGTGCTGGGATGACTTGGGAAAGGATAGTGAGAACAGGTACCCTGCTTGAAGAAGACTATCAGTGCTGCTGAATTGTCGATGTAGAAATTGCTGAGATGGTGTATGTTTTATTATGTGTAGATTTTCACCACAATCAAAAATTTAAAACACACATACACAAGTCTGAAAAGTACACACCAAAATGGTAATCCATGGGACTGTGGGTAATAGTTCTCTCTCTCTCACATTCTCTCTCTTTTTTTTTTTTTTGGTAGCTTTATGATCTAGTTATCAAGCTAACACTATGGATTATAAAAAATTGAAGAGCTCTACATTGGTTTCTTCCATATCAATCAAACATTATACATGGAACTAGCATTCATTTTAGTTTCAAGTATTCCAACCTCTACCACCAAATACCCAATATCATCTTGAGGGTCTTCAGCAGGCCCTTATTTACACGTGGTGGTGGTGGTTATGGGCTGTGGAGTGGGTTTGAATCTAGCACTAAACAGTGGTTTATAATCCTGGAAACCTGTGATTTCAGATAATTGAAATAATGTTACAATTGTGCCTAAAATGTTACCTGCCAGTGAAGAAGAGGGCTGGGAAAGAGTAGGGAAGGGAGAGTAGACAGAAAGGCAAAAGGCAATAAGATAGGCTAAATCCCTAAGGAACTGATACTCAACTCTTCAAAAAAAAATGATTGTAAGAGCATTTAATTAGTAATATCAAATGGTATCCAGTTATCTCTTCAGAACTCAATGCTTCTAGAACATGAGATACATGAAAATAGTTGTGTCAACAAGAGACCCAAATCCCATGTACCACAGCTCATGTACTTTCATAGACAAGACCCTCACACTCTCATTCAGAGCATCTTTATTGTTACACACAATTCTAACAAAGTTTAGACATCTGGTCTCCAAATCCACAGCCAATTAAAAGCAACAAATTAGAGGAGAGGCACCACTTCAGGAAGGCAAATTGTTAGCAGCAAGAAGGGACAGTGATAATCAGTCTCGTAAGAAACCATGAAACGCCATAAAGCAAACATGATATTCAAAAAGGACAGCAATAGGGCTGCTTTATTCAGGGACAGCCTGTCTAGCCCACACTGAACAAAGGTCCTACTAGATCTCTAACAAACATGACCTATAACAACGGTGAGAAATAAATGACCCATTCAGATATGTTAGGCCACCACTTAAGGGTCAATTTGTCATACTGTGGTAGCTTGCATGGTGCGATGATGTTGGAAGCTACACCACCAGTATTTCATGTTTGGTAAAGTACAAAGCCTAAGGTGCACTGGTGGTACAATGTTTAAAATACTCGGCTGCTAACCAAAAGGCTAGTGGTTCAAACCCAACAGCAACTTCATGGGAGAAAAAGCTTAATGATCTGCTCCTGTAAAGATTATAGCCTAGTTACCTTAAGGGGTGGAGTCCTGGTGTGGCGCTGTGGGTTAATGCATGAGACTGCAAAGCTGTTTGAACTGCACAGTTGGCAGTTCAAGCTCACTAGCTGCTCCTCAGAAACCCTATACAGGGTCGCTATGGGTCAGAATTGACTCGACAGCACATAACAACAACAACCTTATGGTGCAGTTCCACCCTGTCCCATAGTGTTTCTATGAGTCAGAACCGACTTGACAGCACACAAAAACAGCAACAGAGTTCTAGAAGCCCAATGAAAATGAGGGAAAACTTCAGGAGATGGACTGAAAGAATATCCACAGCAATGGATTCAAACACATCAATGATCATGAAGAGGTGCGGGGCTGGGAAGCATTTTATTCTGTTACATACAAGGTCACCATGAGTCAAAGTCAACTCAATGGCAGCCAACAACAAGAAGAAGATGCTAAGAGCCAGAAGGCAGTAATTTCATCATTTGACAGACAAGGAAGCAGCGGTCAGAGTTGGGAAGCAATTTATCCAGATTTCAGGGCAAGTTCAGTGGAAGTCACTTGACTGGCTCAGATAGGAAGCACTCTTTACCTACTTCTCTTCCTCTGTTTCACACGCTCTGTTGCTGTAGTTAAGTGCTGTCAAGTCGATTCTGACTCATAGGGACCCCTTACAGGAGCAGCTGGTGGGTTTCAACTGCCACCCTTGTGGTTAGCAGTCAAATGCTTATCCTATAGCACCATACCAGGACTCCATGTTTATGCTATAGAAGACAAAAATTATATTTGTTTCAGAAAAAGTCTTATCCAGACAATGAGTTTTTAAAAATCGACAAACTCTCAAGGGCCAGGAGAAGCTGTTTCTTCAGAATGAGTCATATGAAATGGGCAGTCATTAAAACTAGGACATCCTTTTTAGATAAATTTCAACAGCATCTAAATTTTTTATCTAATCTCTTCTGTCTTTAAAGTTAGCATTTAAATAACCTTCAGACTTCCTTTACATACTTAAGAGACTCATACCTTATATCTCTACTGGTTTAAAGTTAGCATTTAAATAACCTTCAGACTTCCTTTACATACTTAAGAGATTCATACCTTATATCTCTACTGGAGACTGATAGTTCCAGGCAACCATAACTTAATATCAGCACTAGAAACTCACATGACTTTTTGGAAAATGTTACACTTTGTTTTACATTTTCTTTCTCAACTATACTGAAAATCTAGAAGGTGAATGGTTCTTATAACTGTAATAAGTTACATAAAAGTCCCAAGTACAGATGTAATATATTATTGCAATAGGAATTAACAAAGGTCTGTCTATCTCAAATGCAGTATCTGGTCTCTCTGCCAGTCCCATCAGTGAGTATGAGGAAGTACCTGATATATTCAAATACTCATTTAGTTATTAGTTTATTCTCCAGTATCCACTGATGCACTGTTCAGATTTAAAACCAAATACCTACTGCCATCAGAGTGATCCCAACTCACAATGACTTTACAGGGCAGAGCAGCTCTGCCTCATAAGGCTTCCAAAGCTGTAATCTTTATGGAAGCAGATGTCCACAGCTTTCTCCCAAGAAAGTTAGTGGGCACCAACTTTCTGGTAAACAGCCCAGCACCTTTACAACTGTGCCATTAGGGCCCCTTGGAGAACATCGTTATTATCCTTTTGGGGGGGATGGGAAGAGTACTGGATGTCAGATTTTCCCCAATTCTCATGGGTTACACCTTCTGCTCAAGCTAAGATTTTTCCAAAGCCAAAAGGCCCATAGGAATTGTTGCTTCCATTACTGCCCATCCCCACCGCCCAAGAGTTTCAACCTTCTAAAAATAGTAGATAACAAAAGCTTGAAGAATGGGGTTGGGCTACACACCCTCCCCACCAAGAGAAACTAAACAAGTGTAAGAAAACTAGAAGCTAACCAGCATTTCCTGAAGACAAGATTCAATGACCAGGAAAAATGATGAGCCAAGGGGCTAGGAGGAGACCTGCCACCTTCATAACTGCTGTTCAGACCCGCCTCCTTGAGACTTAAAGTCCACTGCAGAGGCTTGGGTCCTCTCCCTTCTTCCTGTACATCTCCCATTTTGTCCTCAAATCCATGCTCAGTACAAGTGGGACAATAATCTTTCTCTCATCCCAAAGGTTCCAGTACAACAGCTGTTAAGTGTCCTTGACAAACAAATGGAATGGTCTTACACTGCTTTCCCCAGGATTTATATTCCAGATGAAAGGCATCATCATTTAAGGTGATTATAATGAAAATAATAATCTAGCATCAATGTTACGCTTAGCCTTCTACTATAATCACACAGGCTGCTGTATGCTCTCATCCAATAATCTCTCAAGTTTTCAGAAATCAGAAATTTCAAAGCCTCAACTGGCACTGTAATTCCATTGTTTGCCAAGGTTAACTGAAACCCAAGGAGAAAACTGACCAGTTCAATTGTATTCACACATTGCAGACCACAACTAAAACTCCAAGTATAACCAGTCAACAATTTTTCAATTTCAGCTCAGGGATAAAGCTGCCAAGGATCCCGTTTCCTTACAGTTACCAATGACTCAACAGAAGAAGACTGTTAAAATACACATAATAAAATGCATAAAGATAATTGACTGGAAAATAATAAATTATTCGTTAGTTGACGAATAATATTAAAGATAATAAAGGGTAAGAAATGCTGTAGCTAGCATCACCTTAATGTGCCAATATTCATTATTCCTTTGTGATTTAAATTCACTTTAAATGAAAAGGTATTTTTGTTTCTGATATGAACACTGAACATCTGATTTACTGATATAGGCAGTTTTGTTCCTCAAAAAGACTCAAAATACTACAATACTTCAACTTTGCTAAGATAAGTATGTAACATATGCAAACACACACAACTATGTTCCCTAAAAAAGGTTCCTCGAAGTAGGTTGGGGTTCCAGAGAAAAGAACAATCTACTTCACAAAATCCTCCTGAACCATTTCAGTCCTCACTGACCTCCTTCCCTTCAACCCCTCTAGAATTTACAGACTACACACTGTACATTACACAACTCTGTATTTTAACAGGTATTGCCTTGTGGGGTTCACTTGTTGCTTGTGTCTTGGTCACATCATGTCAATGACAAGGGAAGGAGCCAAGTCTTCCATAATTCCTTTATTTCCCATAGCACCTTAAGGAGAGTTGAGAACATATTCCCACTGTCATCGAGTCGATTTTGACTCATAGTGACCCTAGACAGAGATACTGAGACTATAAATCTTTATGAGTACAGGCAACCTCATCGTTCTTCCATAGAGCAGCTGATGGGTTTGAACTGCCGATCTTGCAGTTAACAGCCCAATGCCAAACCCATTAGATGCTCAATTAACCTTGCTTACTCTTTGCTGGCTGAGCAAGCTGTCTTGGATGCAGTCTTCACTTACAGTTGTCTCATTTCATAATCACAACATCTCTACAGAGGTAGGCAGGGTAGTTATTACTCCAGCAGTACAGATCTGAAAGCAGCAGCTCCCGTAGGTTAAATGAATTCTCCAAAGCCACAGTGACAAGAAATAGCAGTGAAAGAACTTGAACCCAAGGCCCCTGAAAATTCTTCCTCATACAAAGGATTGTCAATACCCTCTCTTGTAACTCTCTGACTTTTAAAACTTCTTTGTATCTGAGCCTCTCTATTAACTCCAAGTCAGGAAATGCTTCCACAACATTTGAGGGTTGCTGAGATATGGGTACACAGGGAGACTTTTTTAAAGCTGAAAATTCAGCAGTAAAGTAATGTTACAACTCCCCTCAGCCAGCACTTACAAAGACTTGCCACTTTACCTTCTTGGGTATACTGGTTTATTTCTGGAAATATAGAAACACACATATACAGGAAACACAGAAAATGTAATAAAGCTTTTTAATCATAATTGTTGAAATTAACTGCCACAGAGTCAGTTTCAACCCACAACAACCCTGTAGGGTTTTCAAGGAGTGATTGGTGGGTCTGTACCACCAATTGTGGCGCTAGCAGTCCAGGGCTTATCCTGAGAAAAACTGTGTGTTCATTGATTTTGAAAGCATGAATTCAAAAATTAATTTGCCTAAAGTCACATAACAAATCTGTCCCTTCTGTGCCATCCTTGACTACTCTCTTCCCACACTGCTCAATAAATCATGTTGGTTCCACCACGGAAATATGTTTCAGAGCCATTTGAAGTTCTTCATCTTCCTGGACCAGCCCAGCTTCTCTTGCCCAGAATACTCATGTGTTGCTTCTTCCTACCACTAATCTTCCCTGTTTCCAGTCTCCTTTCCAAACTGCTGCCATTTATCTTTCTAAAATTCACAACTGACAACTATGTGCCCCTACTTTAAACTTGACAGCTCCCAGGCAAAAAATGTACGTCAAATTGTTAAGTTTGGGCACTCAGGCTCTGGACTCTGTGTGTCTTCTCAACATCACCGGCACCCTTTTCCACCATTAGCCCTGCTGCCCTCTACAGTACCAGTGGCCAGCTCATGGTGACTCCATGGATCACAGTAGAACTGTGCTCCATAGGGTTTTGCATTTGTTTTTTTAAGAAAAACAAAAAACCACCATTTATTAGTGCACATAACTGTGGGTCAAGAATCTTGAAGCAGCTCAGTGGGTCTTCTGGCTCTGTGTTTCTCACAAGACTGCAACCAAGATGTTGTCTGGGGCATGGGTCTCATCTGAAGGCTCAACTGAGGAGGAGCCAATTCTGTGCTCTCTAGCATGGTTGTACGTAGGATTCGGTTCCTCTTGTGCTAAGGGATCGAAGGTCTCAGTTCCTCGTTGAGTGTTGGTCTGAGGTCTCCCTCATTTCCTTGTCATGCAGGGCACATAGGGCAGCTCACTCTGTGGCAGCTGGCTTATCGCTCCATCCTACCAGAAGGGGGACCTTTCCACTTTGGTCCACAATGGTCTCCACACAGGCACATAGACAATCCACTGGAGTATAAAAGAGAGTTCCTCATTATTTTTCATCTTGAAAAATAAAACTTTATCTTTATTTATTATATGACTCGACATTAATGCTCTCGGTCAGTCCACATCTCTTACAAATCTGACAGAATCCTGAAGGCAGTGTGGGACTCCACACAGAGAGGCACTACACTCACACGTACTTGGTTAAGTGGATATACTGATTACATTGGTATAAATGAATGAATCCTCATTAAAAAAAGTCCTACAGAGAAACCATGAATGAAAGATAACACAGGCATAATAAATGAGGAGCCCTGGCAGCGTGGTGGGTTACAGACTGGGGGCTAACCACAAGGACAGCAGCAGTTCAAATCTACCAGCGGCTCCACAGGAGAAAGATGACACACTCAACAACAGAGCTCATGAATACAACTTACAAACCAGCATACACACAAACAGATGTGTGTGCCTTTAAAAAAAAACAAAAAAAACTGGTAGTACTAGTTTACCAAGAAAGTTAAGAAATGATTGCTGTCAATCAAACCTGTACTACAGAATTTTCTGAGATAAAGAAATATTCTCTATCTACATTGCTGTGTAAAATGCTAGGCACTAGCTGTTTCACTAGGATCCACAATAAAGACCCATGAAAGCTGCAGGCAAGAAGCAAAATGACATACTGCATTGGGAAAATCTGCTGCAAAAGACTCTTTAGAAGTGTTCAAGAGCAAAGATGTCACTTTGAGGACTAGGGTTTGCCTGACCCAAGCCATGGTATTTTTCCACTCACTTCATATGCCTGTAAAAGCTAGACAATGAATAGAGAAGAATGTAGAATTGATGCATTTACATTTTAGTGTTGGCCAAGGAATACTGAACAATCCTTGCGCTTCCAGAAGAATGAACTAATCTGTCTTAGAAGAAGCCTACCCAGAATGCTCCTTAGAAGCCAGGATGGCGTGACTCTGTCTCTCAGTCTTTGGACATGTTGTCAAGAGGGGAGAAGGTGTCCTGGAGACGGACATCATGTTTGGTAAAGTCGAAGATCTGCTAAAACAATGGCTTCACAAGAGGCTCAAACCTAGGACAGACTGACTGAGAAGGACCAGGTTGGGTTTCATTCTGTTGTACATATAGGGCTGCTCTGAGTAAGAAAGTCCTGGTGTGGCGCTGTAGGATAAGCACTGATGTACAAGGTAGGTTTGAACCACAAAGTTGGCAGTTTCACTCACCAGTCACTCCTCGGAAACCCTAGAAAGGGTCACTATGATTCGGACCCAACTCTGCAGAACTTAATGACAACAATAACATCTGCATGTGGCTATAGAGTACTGCAGCCTCGGAAACCCTGTATAGGGTCGCTACGAGTTAGAACCGACTCCACAACACGTAACATTGACAACAAATAGAGTATTGAAACGCAGCTAGTATAATTGAGAAAATGAATTTTTCTTTAATTTTAGGTCATTTAAATTTAAATTGGAGTCCATTGGGTAGTGCAAACAGTTAACATACTGGGCTGCTACCAAATGGTAGAAGGTTTGCGTCCACTAGAGAGTCTTTGGAAGGAAGAGGTAGCAATCTACTTCTGAAAAATCAAATCCATTGAAAACCCTATGGAACACAGTTCTACTACAACACACATGAAATCACCATGAGTCAGAGCTGACTCAACAATTCGTTATTAAATCACATGACTACTGCACACTTGAAATGTGGCTAGTGCAACAACTAAGGAAATGAGTTTCTCTTTCATCTTAAGTCATTTAAATGTAATAATGAAACCTAAGCCATATGCTAGGAGCACTGGTCACATAGTGGCTTATGCATTGGGCTGCTAACTGCAAGGCCAGCAGTTTGAATCCACCAGCTGTTCCATGAGAGAAAGTAGAGGCTTTCTGCTCCCCTAAAGATTTCTGGTAGCGTAGTGGTTACGAATCGGGCTGTGAACCGCAAGGTCAGCAGTTCGAAACTACCAGCTGCTTCGCGGGAGAAAGATGAGGCTTTCTGCTTCCGTAAAGATTTACAGCCTCGGAAACCCTATTAAGGGTCGCTATGGGTCGGAACCGACTCGACGGTACTTAACAACAACAACAACAAAGATTTACAACCTTGAAAACCCTATACAGGGTCACTAGGCTGCTAACTAGGTCTGCAGTTAAAACCCACCAGCCAGTCCGGAGGAAAAAGAGGCTGCCTGTTCCTGTGAAGATTTACTGTCTCTGAAACCCAAAGGAGCAGTTCTACTCTATCCTAAAGGGTCACTGTAAGTTGAATTGAGCAGATGGTAGTGGGATCTGGCTAGGGGCTACCATCGTAGACAGCACAGCGCTGGCCCACTAACAGACTACTAACTCCAAACCAAACCCAGTGACATCAAGTCAATTCCAACTCATAGCGACCCCACATAGTTTCCCAGACTGTAAATCTATATGAAGCCACTGGTGGTTACCAGTCCACTTGCTTATCCTACAGCATCACCAGGGTTCTGTTTATTACGTTAAAATGTACAGCTCTGAAGCAAACAATCCTCTTTCCTGCTTTTATAACTGGCATGCTAGTCTCTTTGCCTAGAATGCCTTGTCCATCTGGTAACAGGCTGTGTTTGAAAACACACCTCAAATGTCACCTTCCTGTACCTTCTTTCCCTGACTATCCCCCAAACTTAGTCACTCTCCTGTCTCCTTACTCCTTTTACATCCCTCCATTACAGCACTTAAAGCCATTTGCTTATGTGCCTGAAGTCCTGTATTTTGAGTTCCTTAAGACAGGGCCGTGTCTTATTCATCTCTTCACAATGCCCAGCACATAGTGAGTGTTCAGTAACATTTACTGAATGAGGCAATGAAATGAACCAACAAACGTTAATCTCCCAATTCACACAGCAGCACTCCCTCTGACCCACCACAGTGTGGCTCTGGAAAAGCAGGTGGGAAGCTATTCATTGCAATCTCACAGTGCTAGATGCTCCTTCAATAGACAATAGCATTTCTATTATTATACTTTGGGGCTCTTTCAGAGGCAGATGTCACAGTTATTTCTTAAGTAGGCTCAGAAAGCATCCATCCTTCAAAGAGTGTAAGATGAAGGTAGATGGTGGCACTAGGCCCCTTTCTGAAGTGTCAACTTTTAAATACTCAAAGTTAAGTAAGAGGCTCTGATGCAGCAATATGTTTTCATGTGTGATTTACTAATATTCATCAAGTCTTTCCTGTGTACTCTACAAGAAGTGTAGCTATCGAGGTCCAAGTGTATGCCTCCCCTCATACGCTCCCACAAGAAACCCATGAGAATCTGTTTTGCTCTCCTCCTCAACTCTCATCAAATGTGCTTGATTTTTCAAAAAGACCAAAGGAAAGGCTTTGACCATGGAAAATTGCTTCTTCTGGGCTTCATTTCTCAATTCTAGATTTGGCTATATTTAGCCAAGCTATAACCATCATCATGCCTGAAGCCAGGAAGAAGACACCATTCACAAACCACCCCCTGAAAAGCTGCAGTTGCCTCTAAAAATCAACTTAACAGCAGGCAAAGACATGCGAAGTGAGGGGGAAATGAGTGTGGGGTCAAGAGAGTGTCTCTGGCACCTAACAACACACCTCTCCACCCAGCGTCCAAAGCACACCATAACCTTATTCCTATGCTCTCCAATGTACCATCTGCTCAAGTCAAATGTCCCCAAACCTCTCCTGTTCACTCCCATTTCGCTCTCCCATTTGCTGCTGTGCAAATTCTTCAAGCTTCTTGCCTCTCAGCTATCTCCAGTAGAAACCCTCCCTGACCACTTCTTTCCCAGGCCCGTGAGGATCCCAAGCCCCACAATTAGCACAAGGTTGAGGCATCAGCTGAAACTTGATTCAGTAGCTAGTCAAAGGGTCACTAAAGAAAGTGTGCACAGCCAGGAAGCAAATTATAAGAATTTTATTCTACCACTTCAGGTTCCTCTTTCCTTGATTCTGGAGGGGGAAGCTTGTGCTAACCAAAATGGCACTAGTCAGTATTTCCAGAATTCATCATCCTGTTTCCTCCTCACTCCTCTCCTTTGCATGCACTAGTCTCTCTCCCTGGAAGACCATTCCCATTCCTGCTCAAGCTGCACTTCATCTATACACCCTCGCATCTGGGGCCCTTTCCATTTATCATCTCATAAGCTGGTAGCGTAGTGGTTACGAATCGGGCTGCAAACCTTAAGGTCAGTGGTTCGAAACTACCAGCCGCTCTGCGGGAGAAAGATGAGGGGGAGAAAGATGAGGCTTTCTACTCCCGTAAAGATTTACACCCTCGGAAACCCTGTACAGGGTCGCTATGGGTCAGAACCGACTCGATGGCACTTAACAACAACAACATCAGTTTACTGTTAAAAGGTGCTGGAGGCTTATCTCATGGTTAATTGTTGGTCTAGAGTGCTCCTTAGAAGCAAGGATGGTGAGACTTTATCTCACATACTTCGAACCAGTCCCTTGACAAGGACATCAGGCTTAGCGAAGTTAGGGAAGAAAGTGGAAGACCTTCAAAGAGACGGACTGACACAGTGGCTGTGACAACGGAAAAATTCTGGGGATGGTGTAGGGCCAGGCAGTGTTTAGATCAGTGTACACTGGGGTGCTAGGAGTCAGAACTGAGTCCATGGCACAAAACGACACGAGCTCTTTGGACAGTGCAAATGGTTAAGATTACAAGCCAAAATGTTGGCACTTAAAACCCACTTAAAGTTGCGTCAGAAGACAAGCCTGGTGATCTGCTGCTGACTCTCTAACAACAGAACAACAACAACATGAGACACCTGAAGGCTCTGGTAGCTCAGTGGCAGAATTCTGGCCTTCCATGCAGAAGACCTGGATGGTACCGCTGGATAAGCACTGGACTTCGAACCACAAGGATGGCGGTTCAAGCCACCAGCTGCTTCTCAGAAACCCCGTACAGGGTAGCTGTAAGTTGGAATCGACTTCACAGCACTTAACAACATATACATATGTTTAAGGAAAAAGTCCTGATGGTACCACAGGATAAGCACTAGATTGCTAACCACAAGGTCAGCAGTTCAAACCTACCAGGTGCTCATCAAGAGAGAGATGAGGCTTTCTGTTTCCATAAAGATTAAAAGCCTCCGAAACTGTATGTGGGGTCGCTCGCTATAAGTCGGAAACTGACTTGATGGCACACCACCACCTAGAGTTGTAAGAGAAATATACGGAGTCTTACTCAGCAGTTCTCATGAATCCTAGATCTGAATTCCACTAGTGTAGGGACCACTGTGTCTACCTTATATAGAAGTGATAAAACTCTGGAATGGTGTATTTTTATTTTTACCATTTACTGTCTAGAGCAGGGGTGGTGGTGGTGGTGGTGGTTATGCGCTGTGGAGTCGGTTCTGACTCACTGCGACATTGTTCAGAGTTTTTGAGGCTGTAAATCTTTACAGGAGCAGAAAGCCTCATCTTTCTCTTGCGGAACAGCTGGTAGTTTCGAACTTCTGACCTTGTGGTTCACAGCCCTATTTGTAACCACTATGCTACCAGAGATCCTTAGAGCAGGGGTGGAGAACCTTTTTTTCTGCCAAAATTTATAACATCATTCACAGGCCATAAGAAATTATCAGCTTAGAAATTAGCCTGCTATATTTGGTCAAACATCTCATTAACTCGCCCTAACGTGATGGCTGGAACTGCAGTGGCTTTGGTAGGGCCGGACGTTCCCCACCCCTGGTCTACAGCATAGATAGGAGGTCACATCTAGCTAGGAACCTCTGATGAAAACCTCTGATTGGAACAATATTCTGATGTTTCCAGTAAGCTCCTTCTGGAAGCTCAAACCAAATCTTCCTGTCATATCACATGCCCATTAACTCAGACATGACTTAGCATCTCATCACATCTGCTCTGAGAAAGCCAGAAAGAAAATATCCTCTCCTGCACCCAGCTGACAGACAGCCATCTCCCAGCAAACTCCTAACTTAGAGCCTCCACTTTCCCCAGGTCAACAGCTCCTGCTGGGGGAGGGAGTGAAAACAGGCGAGCAGGACTAAGGAGGCTGTTGCCTCTGCTGCTGCTGCTGCTGCAGAAAAGGCTGCCATAGTCTCCTGCCTGCTCCAACACCTGCTCCTTAGATTCCCTGCAATTCCTCCCTCCATAGCATACACAATATCTGCCATCATGGAAACAGGGATCATCAGTGGGAGGTAGCAGCTATCAGATCTGTGTTTAAAGTCCCATTCCCCACTCCTCCCTGCATTGCCTGTCCATTCACGACACTATTCTCATTGTCCTTAGACAACTCTGGACTGGTGAGTAGGTCAGCATCTGGAGACTTACAGGAAAAAGGGCCCAGGGAAGGAGCTTGGCTACCTCAAATATCTGTTAACCTTTTAAGGAACTGTGAGGCCTCTGCAAAGAACATGGAGCCCTACCCACCCACAATGAGGGAAAGGGATTACTGCCTAACTAGCCTTCATATTCCTCCCTAATCCCCCTACACTACATAAATGATGTGATGTAACCTAATGGTAAATAATGGCTACTATTTCTTGAACACCTCAGAAGCGCTTCATTTTGTATATGTTGTCTTTATATATACTATGTCATTTCATCTTCAAGACCAGCCCTTAAGGCAGCAGTTCTCAAGCTTGAGATTCTATCAGAAGTTTTTCAGGAAATTTAAGCCCCCACACCCATAGTTTGGGGGTGAGACCTGAAAATCTGCATTTCTAACAAGCTCCCAGGTGGCCCAGGTTTCACTCTTTGAGAACCACTTCCCTATGAAAATAAAGATTCCAGGAAGGTTTCAAGGGTCTTGTCCAAGGTTTCACAGGTGGTAAACAGAGCTCATAATTTGAATCTATAGCTCCCTGACTTGACAGCCAGTGCTCATAACCACCCTACTCTACGTGTTAATGGAGGCCTGCTCTTCCAAATCCACGGCTACTACACACTAGCTCTCCCTATACTCAAAACCTCGAGGTGCCGTTATACTTTGTAGGTGCTTCAGGCCTTTTATACTGGCTCCTAGGAGACAAAATAAAAAACAGGTAGCACCTAGATCAGGGGAGGGGAACCTTTTTTCTGACAAAATTTATAACATCATTCAAAGGCCATACAAAATTATCAACTTAAAAACTAGCCTACTGTATGTATTTGGTCAGTTAACTGTTATTGTTATAGTTAAGTGCTGTCAAGTCACTTCCAAGCCACAGCAAATCATTGTTGTTGTTAAAATGCTCTCCAGTCTGTTTCCACTCACAGCGACGCTGTATAGGGTTTCCGAGAAGCAGCTGGTGAGCTTGAACTGCCGACCCTGTGGTTCGAACCAACTTTGCAGTCCAGCACATTAACCCATAGTGCCACACCAGGACTTCTCAGCCTGAATGTGATGGCTAAGGATCCCTGGCTGCATATATGGTTTATGAGCTGAGCTGCCAACCAAAAGGTCAGTAGTTTGAATCTACCAGTTGCTCCGTGGGAGAAAAATAAGGCTTTCTGCCCCCCTAATAATTTACAGCCTCCAATATCCTACACAGGGTGACCTCCCACTGATGATCCCTGTTTCCATGATGGCAGATATTGTTCTCATCGACAGGGTCGCTATGAGTTGGAATCAACTCGATGGCACATGACGATCATCACCAATGTGTTGGCTGGACTCCTGGTGTGGCACTATAGGATCAGCACTGGACTGTGAACCACAACGTCAGCAGTTCAAACCCACCAGATTCTCCTCAGAAACCCTATACAGCGTCGCTGTGAGTGGAAACAGATTGGAGAGCATTTTAACAACAACAATGTGATGGCTAAAACTGCAGTTGCCTTGGCAGGGTCACACCAAATGATTCTGCAGGTCTTATACAGTCCACGGGCCGGACATTCGCCACCCAGATCTAGATGGAGTCCTAGTGTGGTGCTGTATGACAAGTACTGGACTGCTAACCACAAGGTTGTCGGCTCAAACCCACTAGTACTCCTCGGAAACCCTATACAGGGTCGCTATGAGTTGGAACGGACTTGACAGCGCGTAGCAACAACACATATCTACATACTTCTAAGAGCCACATGTTCAAACTCAATTTTAATCAAAGTATATCACCAGACCCAATTTCTACAGCCAGTTGGAAAAAGCTCAAGACAAGTTACTCCTTTTCCCCTGTCTCTACACAGGGGTTAAAATCCTAACCTCTCATCTGTGGAATTATAACTTTTAAAAAATTGTAAATCTATCCATCTCCCGAAACACTCAGAGTCTTTGCCCATGCTGTCCCCTACCTAGCTAACTACTATTCATTCTTCAGGTCTGTATTTAGAACATTTCCTCCAGGAAGCAATTCTTGACTCCCTAAGAAAGGCTACTGCACCCTAAGCTTTCTCCATGACAACGCTTATTACGCTCTCATAACTGGTTGTTTTCGATCTGTCAGAGTAGCTTACAGACTCTAGCATCTGATTTAATAGCATATTCCCATAGCCTACCTAGCACAGTGCCTGGTACATCATAGGCACTCCATAACTATTGACTGAATGAACTCAGATATCCAAGCCTTAACTTCCACATAAAAATATCAGAATGCATGATGTAGCAGTTCTCAGGGATGAATCTTGGGGAAGAAGAAGGGAGCCTAGATAACAAAGGCCAATTTTGCCTTTTCTTTTCTCCATCACTGAGAACTGAGAACAGGCACAGCTTAAGAGTAGCACGATCTATAATGAGACAGCATCCTAAATGAACAAAATGATCCTAGACTATAAGATCAGCAGAGGCCATTCAGTAATGAGGAAAGAGCACTGCACCCCCTCATTCTTTCTGATTGCTCCTGCACACACACATTCACACACACACACACACACACACCCTCTCCTCCATTTCTCCACCCTGCTGCAGTCAAGGGCTTTGGCACAAGGATGAAAGAGAGAGATCAGACTCAAGGGTGCGGATCTGGCAGCGGGCACAGAAGCATCTCCCATCCTGCACCAAAGCCCACAGGAAGGATCCAGAGAGACAGTGACTCAGGCCGCGGATTAAGTCCAGCTAGAGCAGCACTGAGAATGGAAAAGAGCAACAATTTTACAAAGGCATGATTGTCAGATGTATATTTTTTAAAACAGTGCTTTTAAAAGTACAGGTTTCAACCCAGAGAACCCAGCCTTGCCGAATCTAGAGCTTACACAAGCTGAGAGCCAAACATAGCTTCTTCCTCCTCCCAACCCATCCGCCTGCAACACTCACCATGACAGGCATTTCCCAGACCCAGGTCAAGACTCAAGCTTCAAGCTTAGCTTGCAAAAGGCTCATTGTGAAGGGGCTTCTCAGCTTTCTCTCCTTCTCCCCAGCTAATCAAGAGTTTCTCCCCCATATTGCAGCAACAGAGACCACCCCTTCCCCCATCCCTTCTCAATCTCTAACAACCTACAGCAGGTTAACCCCATCCAATTAGTATGAATAGCTTCATGCCAAGGAAATTGCTGCTTTTATTAAAAATAAAAGCACACTAAGCAGGTAATGGGCTGTGCAAAGTATGAGTCTAGCATAATTATGAAGGTCGAGGTTAAGGTTATCAAAAGAGACATGCAAAAAGATTCCCCTGCAGCCTGGGGGATAGATATATATCTACTCGTTCATAGCTACACAGATGCAAGCACACGTAAGATATTGGCACAGCAGATCTAAATAACATCTTTTCCACCAGAAGAAAAACAAAACCAGAGCCACCCAGTTTTATCTTTAAAGTAATTCTTTTGGTTTAAAAAAAAAAAAAAAAAGGTGAAAGAGGGGCCTACTGAACTGAATTCAGAATAAACTACATTCATTTCACATTATTTTTGTTATCTTAGCTCCGGTCTCCAGACCTAATTACAGTTGAGTTAAATCCTAGTCAAATCCACATTCCCATTCTCTGAAAATCCTCTTTCTTCCAATGCCTGTTCATGGACGTGGATAAGTTGGTTAGGAGAAAGGTTCCCCATCCCCACCCTTCAGCCTTCAAGTATTAGGAGGATGACAGGCCCACTACCCGGCATTTGACGTCAAGCTTTACACTTTCACACATACGTTTTCTCCTCCGATCTTCATAATTCAGTGGTTTGAGGGGTTTATTTTAAATTAAAAGGTCACTGAAGTAAACAATTTCTGACAATCTTCCCCCATCCCCATAAGCCCTGACACTTTCAAATCTCAGTTTTAAATCTTTCAAGGACAATGAACCACCGGGCAAGAGGAGGGGGAAGGGAGTGGGGGGGGTGGTCAACTGGTCAAAACCCATTCATACAATCAACAACTAGACAACCAGAGTCCTGCCGCATCAGCACACGATTTTCATTTATGGAGCCCTGAAAGGGTCCCACCGTACCTTCCGCCAACACCTCGTCCACAGTGACCTGCTGTCGCCCGAAACCAAAGACCCTTCCGATGTAGCCACTGCCCAGGCCCGAAGTGCTGCCCCCTCCTCCGCTGGAGCCGGAGCCCAGGCCAGAGCTGCCCTGCTCACGCCGGGAGTCGAAAAACTTCTTCATCTTGCAAAAAGGAAGCAGCAAAGCAAAATACCGATGGTTTCTAGATTCCCCCCACCCACCCCCCCAAAAAAGAAAGAGATCCGAGGATTTCTTCTCAGATTTCAGCTCGCAGAGGAGCCACCCGAATCCGGCCGTGGGGGTGGGGGCTGAGAAAAGATGCCTATAGGAATATGCGTGTCAATCGCGCGGCGGGTCCCCTCCTCCTCAGGAGAGCGATTCGTATAAGTTTAAACCTGTGATGACAGAGGAAGAAAGAGGATGAATCAGTAACACTTAAAAATTCAACTGCTCAGTCCTAGAAGGGGGTGCAAAAGCCATCATCTTAGGCAAATGCTTCATGCATTTTCTTAGCGAAAAAACCTCTAGGATTGAAAATGCGTCCCAAGGGTTCGAAGAAAGGGGGGATTCGGGCCGCCTAGAGCAGCACCAAACCAGCCGGGCACTGCCTCCCCCTCCTTCCCGGTCCTCCCCGCCGCCCCGCGCAGCAGCATCCCAGAGGCACCCACTTGAGACGGCTCGGCGGCCGGTGCCCAGCTACCAGCCCCGCAACATTGTCACGGCCTCCGGGCCGACCTGCGACGCGGAGAGGAGGCGGCGCTGCTGCTAGAGCCGCGGCAGCCTTCGGCGCCCGCCCGCCAGCTGATCCCGGGAGCGCCTGGCGGAGACTGACCCTCCGCCCCTCCCCCGCGCGCGCTCCCGCCCGACTCCATCCACCCAACCAGGAAGTGAATCGTGCCGGAAGTGTCTCTCGGGGCGGTACGTCGGGGAGCCGGGGCCTCCACTGAGACTGTTGCTCAGTCGCGACAGATCAGAAGCAGGGAACAGACCGCAGAAGAGAACTAGGGGAAAGGCCGTCTCTGTACGACAGAGATTTGGAATAATGTTGAAAGCTCCCGAGTTGCAGAGCACCCTGGGAAAGGTAGTACGGCGCAGCAGTTGTAGTTGGACTACAACTCCCAGGATGCTCCTAGCAGAGCAGGCGAGCCAGCAGCTGTGGTCTCCACTGCCTCCAAGGTGGCTAGTTGGGTGGTGCATACATGGGGATTCAGTTATTTAAACACATCCGGTAAACACCCAACCTGGTACTAGGATTTCTCTCCTGCTGCAGGTTCCACCTTTCTGGAGCCATCTTATTTGCGACTTGACCTTTTGGCACAAGGGATTCTGGGGGTTGTGGTTTTCAATCCGATCAAGACTGACACCTGAAGGACGCGGATTCACAGCTTAGCTCCCTGCAAGTCCTGCGGAGCTTTTCAACTTCACTTGGATAGAAGGTGGAAGAGAGAAGGTGACCGGGAAATTTTTGCTGACAGTTGGTTCAGGCCACACGGGAACGCGAACCTTGATATAAAAATGGTGCTTCTTCCCCCAATCTGAAAAACTGCTTTTACACCCAAATGGTATTGAGAACCTGCTCAGGGATCGCCTCAGAGCTAGGCACTGTGGGAATGCTGAGGAAGACGGTGTCTCGTCCGGTAACCTACCGGCGAGACTTTCACCAATAACTTGCAGCGTACCAGGAGACTAGCCCGTCGACTCCGCCCTAAAATTTGGGGATCCCGTGCCGAAGGCGACCCTTACTTCTTTCACCTTTCCTGATGCAATGGGTGCTCCTGACCTCCACTGATCCCCTGTCACACAAGGACTCTAGGCTGGCCTTTCAATTATTTTTCACTTCAAGATTCCCCTTGGTTTTTATTTTACTCTAGTGTAGTCTGAGTGCATAGGTTTGGGATAGACAGTGCGATTTGCGCCTGCCCAGTGCATCAAATTTGGAATACCTATTGGTACTCCTCTCCATCCTTAGATATCCTGGGATATGAAGACAAAAAAACAAACCAACAAAAGCCCACTGCTGTCCAGTCTCTTCCAACTCAAAGCGACCTGTATAACGAGTAGAACTGCTCCTTATAGGGTTTCTTTATGGGAGCAGACAGCCTCATTTTTCTCCCTACCAACACTTAAACCTCTGCTCCATCAGGACTCCTTAATGGCATCAGTTGTTGTTGTGAAGTGCCATCGAGTCGGTTCCGACCCATAGCGACCCTGTATAGGGTTTTCGAGGAGCAGCTGGTGAGCTTGAATCGCCGACTTCGCAGTTCAAACGGCTTTGCAGTGTGGCGTTAACCCACAGCGCCACACCAGGACTCCAAATACTGTCCCCCAAATCCCCACGCCCCAAGAATATGATTTTTTTTCTTCTGCCTAAATACGGAGTATTTTTCACCTCCACCCCCTCTTCACACTCCCTAATACTTCGACAACCTCCTGCCTTTAAATTCGCCTCAATTTTTTTTTCAGCAGTCATTTGAGAAGAGTTGAAAAGAGTGTGTGTGTGTGGGGTGGGGGTGGGGGGGGAATAGTTCATGCTTTCTCTAATCTGAACTTGAGCTGGGGTGTCACTTGCATAGTGGGGCGGTGGCAGCGACTTCTTAGTCTCTATCTTCCCCAACCCCCTTTTGCCCATTCCAACCAAGTCTCAATCCCTGTATCCCTGAGCCCTGTTGATCCAAGGTTATGCATACATCATTGTTTACCTTTGCCCCACTTAGTCCATGCAAAGCTGCCTAATTGTTTTCCCATCCCCTTGTTCTTCCATTACTCTCCCCCTTCTTTTCTATTGCCCCCCTCCCTAGTACCCAAACTATCCTGTGCCTAATCCCTACCCTTCCCTTCCCTCCCCTCATCCACCTTCTTTTTGATTAAGTTTCAAGTAGCTCCACGGCCATTACACTTCCTGTGTAGAGACAGCATCTTTTTCTTCCGGAGGAAATCAGTGCTGTCGCCTCAGTTCACAAGCCCGTGCAGTCAGCTACAGAGTGAAATGCAGCACCCTCAAAGCAAACCCACTGAAGAATCACTTTCCTTAAAAAGCTAGGTGTTGTTTGAAGGCGTTTGGAATTATTAAAATAAATGGGGAAGCTCATTTGGAATTTGGTTCATTGCCCTCTGATTTTCTCAGCACCCATTGATCTTGACTAACTTTAAGGAACGAAACTCTGTTGAGTCCTAGAACTTGGTGCTACTTCAATAATAAACCTGTGCTTTATTGACAGTTTTCACTTTTTAGACATGACTGTTTCCATACTAGGCCAGGTTTACACAAATTTCACGTCTCACTTCTGAGGTACAAAAATTTGTTTTATTTAATAGGATTAGTTGATGTAGCTAAATGTATTTATGACTTGGGGTGCCTTGATGATAATCTAAGTGGGATGAAGAATAAAGAAAATAGCAGACTAGACTCTTTGCCTTACATTCCCCCAGAGACTAATAGTAATTAAAATGTCAAACCTACAGTTTTTAAGTTTTACATATATTAAGTTACCAAATCCCCAATACAAGCCTATAAGATGTACTACTATTATACTCATTTTATAAACAGAGGGACTGAAGCACAGAAATAAATTATTTTCCCAAAGTCATACAGATAATAAGTGGCACAGCCAGGATTCAAACCCAAACATTTTGGCTTCAGAACCCAGTGTTTAACTGATTACACTAAATGGCCTTAGAAACAGAAAACATAAAATGATCAACACATTTGGGGATAATTAGAAGCATATCTACACACACCAAGACAGGAAACCTCTGCTACTCTGTATTTGTGACCCTATACCATATAAACCTTGGGGCCTATTTTCTTAGTCATAAAAACAGATCGCATAATTCTCAGTAATTCTGTGGTTTCTGAGGGCAAAATGATCAGAATTCAATCCACTATAATCTCAAAACTCCTACCATGCTTATTTTCTGTATAACTTATCTCGTCTCACCTTGCATTCCTATTGCTTTTACCACAACCTAGTACTTCAAAGGCAAGGAACGCTCTTCAGTGTAGATCCTTAAATACCCAATGAAATAGTTTATGTCAAGTGCATCATTCCCAGTACTTAAACCAACTAAATGACTTCAAATTAAATATGACACAGACAAGAACAATTTGATTGAGATGGAAAGAGTGATTTGAGGTATACTAGACTAGTCCTGGTGTGGCATTGTAGGATTAGCATTAGCACTGGATTGTAAACCGCAGGGTTGGCAGTTCAAAGCCACCAGCCAATCCTTAGAAACCCTATACAGAGTCTCTGTGAGTTGGAACCAACTCAACTGCGCTTAACAACACGGCAACAGACTAAGTGATGAGTCTTTGGGTGATTAACGTGCTCAATTACTAACTGAAAGGTTGGCGGTTGTATGAGAGCTTACAATGCAAAAGCACTTTGTTTGTGGAAGTCTGTGGTCCACAGTGGGAGCCTCCAGTGCAGTGAATTACTTCATATGGCTCTTCTACCCATAGTCTTTGTAACTCCCACCAAACAACTTTTTTTCCTAGTGGATCTGGGTTAGAGAAGATGGGAGAAGATGCTGATAGGAGTATAGGATACAGTTGTGAGTGACTGTTAATAACATTAATTATGATTGTAAAAGTTGGAATTCTAAGGTTTGGTATAAAATGAACCATCCCAGAAGTAGGGAAGGGGCAGAGATGGGGTGTGGGGGTGGGGTGGGAATCTCATTACCATCAAGGAAGTATCAGAAGTAGTGGAGCATGACCTTTGGACCCTGAGATGCCTGTGCACTGAACCTTCTTGACTCGGAGACAAACAGCTGTGACACCAGAGGAATGACAAAGGAGCAGCAACAGCAGAACAAAAACCAGATCACCAGACAGAGTGGTGGGCTTCCTGGTCCATGAGCCAAGGAAAGCTGAGGCCTTTTGAGCAGGAGGCTTACTTGTGGAGTGAGTTTTCCTTAGACACTTAACTGGGTAGCTAGGTTTGCTGAGCACCTTCAGCTGAGCCTTACAGTGCAGCAGCCTGCCCTTTGGAATTTACCAACAGTGCTGGAAGAGCTTTGTAACATTACTGGAGCAGGGCAGAGGCCAAGGAGCCTGTAACTTAAAGGCCAAGGATCAGAGATAGCCCTATCTTCAGGCATGACAGGGAAGAGGCTATCCTGACTGGAAGAACTATGCCCTGAGCATTTCTAATCCTGAATTGTAACTTAACATCCCTAATAAATCCAATGAGTATGGTGTCTGAATTTTGTGTGGCCATGTTGTTGTTAATGCGCCAGACTGCAAAGCCTTTTGAACTGCAAGGTCAGTGGTTCAAGCTCACCAGTCATTCCTCGGGAACCTATACAGGGTCACTACGGGTCGGAACCGACTCGACGGCATACAACAACAACAATGTTGGTGTTACTAGGTGCTGTTGAGTCGGTTCTGACTCACAGCAACCAAGAAACACTGTCTGGTCCTGCCCTGGCATCACAAATCTTATGCTTAATCTCATTACTGCTGCCACTGTGCCAGCCATCTTGTTGGGGGTCTTCCTCTTTTTTGCTAACCCTCCACTTTACTTAGCATGATGTTCTTCTTCAGGGAGTAATTCCTCCTAATAGCAAGTCCAAAGTATGAAAGACAAAGTCTTGCCATCCTGGTTTCTGAGAAGCATTTTGGCTGTACTTCTTCCAACGCAGATTTGTTTGTTCTTCTGACAGTCCATGGTACTTTCAATATTCTCCTCCAACACCATAACTCAAATGCATCAATTCTTCTACGTTCTTCCATAGTAATAAAGTATTAAACCCAACTGAGTACAGAGTGTTGAGGGAACTGGTCAGTTTCAGAATTGGTAAAGAAGGTTGAAGGGTGGAAGCTTGTCTGATCTCAGAGTCACAGGAATCAGCTATGGACTAATGTGGAGTTTGATTGTCATTCCCGCTGGTGAAGTAAGAAGAAGTCAGACGCAACTCCATGCTGGTTTTTGGAGTTCTGGACTGCTAACCTGAAGGTCAGCAATTTGAGCCCACCAGCTGTTCCTCAGAAACCCTATACAAAGTTGCTGTGAAACAGAACCAACTTGACAGCACTTAACAGAAACAACAACTCCATTTTGAGTCTTGACATAAGTTGAGATGTCATATGAGTTCATTTGACCATTGGCCAGCAATGTGGTTATGACAACTCCCAGGCAATCCTAGGAAGGGGCAGGTTTGCCCTCAGGCTTTCATGGAGAACTGTGGAACTTGCCTGAGCAATGATTTACAGAAAGTATCCCCATTCTGTAAATCATTGTTCCTGGTATGGTGCTGTGTGTTCATGCACTATACTGCATTGGTTTGAACCACAAGGTCGGCAGCTCAAACTCACCTACTGCTCCTCGGAAACCCTATACAAGGTCACTAGGGGTCGGAACCAACTCAAAGGCACTTAACAAAAGCAACAACAACCTCATGTTATCTAGTTTAAGTTAAAAACAGGGCTTAATGGTGATGAATCCAGCCATCATGTAGCTAAGTGGTCAAATCCCCAGAATCAATAAAACCTTTTTCAATCTGCAATGGTCTACATATTCGAATCATGGTCTTTCCCCATCCCACTTACATACCGCTGCTTCTGCAGTTCTGCCTGTGACCATTGTGAATTGACCCACCATGATTTCATAATCCTTTCCTTTGTTTTCCATATATAATTAGCCCCACAGCTGAGAGTCAGCAGACTCTATTTGCCCTCTGTACTGTGTTCATACTGATGGTTTCCCTTATCCAGGATAATCTGTCTTTGTTTTGTCTCTATCCTGTTTACGGTTTAATAAAAGAGTCTCTATAGAACATATTTGGAGTCCTGGTGTGGTGCTGTGGGCTAATACAATGGACTGCAAAGTCAGTTTTAACCGCAAGGTCGGTGGCTCAAGCTCACCAGCTGCTCCTCAGAAACACTATACAAGGTCACTATGGGTCGGAACTAACTCAATGGCACTTAACAACAACAACAACATAGAACATATTTGAATTTGAGGTCTTTTTCCCCCCAGAAAAAGATTGGAAGAAAGGTCTGATAATCTGCTTCCAAAACATTAGCCATTGAAAACCACATGGAGCAAGTTCAGCTCTTGCACATATCAGGTCACCATGAATTACAATTGGCATGATGACAACTAGAAGACTAGGAAAGGTTTAGAATTAGATCTAGGAGACACTATAGAGAAATATTCATTTAAAGAGAAGGCAAAAGGAAACTGACATTTACTATGTATCTTCCATATGTCACTATATTAAGTACCTCACATAATATCTGGTTTAGTCCTTATTGCATCCATGCAAAGTTGTTGTAAGATCCTGTTGAGTAGGTTACAACTCAGAGAGCCCCTATGTACAACACTGCCCAGTCCTGTACCATTCCTCACAATCATTTCTATTTGGTCATGAAAGTTCTAGATATAAATGCAATACATTTTTTGGTATATTAGATCAAATTGTATATTTGATTTATTTTATAACTTTTTCATGTAATAACTTTCCATTTTATTATACTCATCTATTCCCTATCACTTGCAATATTGAAGGATTCTATGGGCAAGATATTAAATGATACAGTAAACATTGAAAGAAGGTGAAAGGAATACACAAAGTTACTGAGTCAAAACAGATATGGTTGATATGGGAGAACAGTTAGGCAGGTTTGCATGGG
>NW_006408570.1:5290775-5292660 GCF_000296735.1 Chrysochloris asiatica | reverse complement strand
TATCCAATCTGTCTGGGTGAGGCTGATAAAAGGAGATGGGGATAGGTCTCTTTTGGTACAATAGTGAATAATTGTTATCAGGACTGACTGTGAAGGTTGGAAATGTAAAGATAGACATTTTGTAACAAGAGAAGGGGAGTAGTTGGCTTTGCAGTCCAGGAGCGGAGGTCCCTGGGACCATCAAGGGAGAAGAGCAGAATATAGGACCATACCCAGAGAAACAGTGATGCCAGAGATGGAGACAGAGATGATGACGAGGAGAGATGGAGCATCCGGGGACTCTAGACTCAAAGAGGAAGAGGGGCTGTGTGATGACGATCAAGGGGCAGGTTTGCGGGGTATACACTTTGGTTGTTTGATGATACATGGAGGGGATTGTGTTCCTGGCAATGAAATTATATACAATAGAATGAATGTAAAGCTAATGTTCTCCCATGTAAACTATCACAAAATTCACAATAAAACACTTTAAAAAAATAAATAAATGAATGAATGGTTGATATTGAACCATTTCAAGAGGAAGCATTTGCTCAAGAACTGATGGTATGGGAGGGAGAAATCAAAGCTGAACTGGAGGCATTGGTGAAAATTAGGACTCCAGGAATTGATGCAATACAAATTGAAACCTTTCAACAAATTGATGCAGCACTGGAGGTACTCACTCATCCATGCTAAGAAATTTTGAAGACAGCTACCTAGCCAACTGAATGGAATAGATTCATATTTGTGCCCATTCCAGAGAAAGGTGATTTAAATATCATTTAAGTAAATTTTTGCTGAAGATAATTCAAAAATGGTTGTAACAGTACATCACCAAAGAACTGTCAGAAATTCAAGCTGGATTCAGAAGAAGATAAGGAACCAGGGATATATTGCTGGTGTTGGATAGATCTTGGCTGAAAATAGAAAATACCAGAAAGTTGTTTATTTGTGCTTTATTGACTATGCAAAGGCTTTTGACTGTGTGGATCTTGACAAACTATGGATAACATTGTGAAGAATGGGAATTCCAGAACACTTAATTGTTGTCATGAGGAACCTGTACATAGACCAAGAGGCAGTTGTTAGAACAGAGCAAGGGAATATTGAATGTTTTAAAGTCAGGAAAGGTATATCTTTTCACCACACTTATTTAATCTGTGTGCTGAACAAATAGTCTTGAGAAGCTGGATTATATGAATAAGAACATGGCAACAGGATTGGACTCATTAACAACCTGCGAAATGCATATGATACAACTTTGCTTGCTAAAAGCAAAAAGGACTTAAAATACTTACTGATAAAGATCATAGACCACAGTCTTCAGTGTGGATTGCACCTCAATGTAAAGAAAACAAAAATCCTCACAAATGGACCAAAAACAACAACATAATAAATGGAGAAAAGATAGAAAGTTGTAAAAGACTTCATTTTGGCTTGGCTCCACAATCAACACTCATGGAAGCAGCAGTCAAGAAATCAAACAACCTATTTCAAAAGGCCTCTCTAAAATGTTGAAGATAGATTAATTTGGGGACTAAGATACTCCTGATTGAAACCATGATGTCTTCAATCACCTCATATGCATGTACAAGTTAGACAGTGAATAAGGAAGATGGAAGAAGAATAGAGGGACTTGAATTATAGTGTTGAAGAATACTGAAATTACCAAGGACTGACAGAAGAACAAACAAATGTGTGTTGAAAGAAGTACAGCCAAAATACTCCTTAGATGTCAGAATAGTAAGACTTCATCTCTCATAGTTCAGACATGTTATCAGAAAGGACCAGTTCCTGGAGAAGAACATCATGCTTGGTAAAATGGAGGGCCAAAGAAAAAGAGAAAGACCCCCAACAAGATGCATTGACATAGTGGCAGCAGCAATCAGTCTAAATGTAACAATTG
>NW_006408570.1:5288548-5290345 GCF_000296735.1 Chrysochloris asiatica | reverse complement strand
GTAGCATGGAAAAACAGAGCAGCTGCAGGCTCTAGGCTCATGGACTGAGGCAGAGGCCAAGGAGCCACATGACTGAGAGGCCAAAGACAAGAATAAGGTGTATCTGCAGTATGGCAGAGAAGAGGCTGTTCTGACTGGACAACTGCTACATTCTGAGTTGGTTTTGATTTTGAATTGTACCCTTATTCACTTCCCTAGTAAACCCCATAATCATGAGTATTATTATGAGTTCTGTGTGGCCACTGCAGTAGATTATGGAACCCAAATGTGAAGCAAAGGATACTGTGGGAGGGATGGTTGGTGTTCAGGATAGGGTAAAGAAGGTTGTAGGGTGGAAGTATGTCTGACTTCCACTTCATGGGAATTGGCCTTGGCCTGATTTTGAGTTTGATTCCCTTTCCTCCTTATGAAGCCAGGGGAAGTCAGACATGGCTTCCACATGGTTTTTCCATCTACTAATCCTTTACTATTGGCTATTTTATTGTCTTAAGAAATTTTACTGCTATACATATGATTGGAATGAACACCCTTACATATACTTCTTTGATTTTGTTTTTCTGTATTTCCATAAATAGTATAACTGGGTCAAATGGTAGGAATGGTTTTCATAGCATAGAGAATCAAAGCACCTTCAAGGAAAGTTTTACTGATTTGCTGTCCAGTCATTGATTGCATTAACATATATCTAGTACCTGCCAGGACTTCTGTAGGATCAGCACTGCACTGTGAACCACAAGGCTGGGAGTCCAAACTCAACAGCTGCTCCTTGGAAACCCTATACAGGGTCGCTATGAGTCAGAACTGACTCAACAGCACTTCCTACCAAGTTCTGTTGTTGTTGTTAAGTGCTGTTGAGTCGGTTCTGACTCAATAGTGACCTGGTGTAGGGTTTCCAAGGAGCAGTTGGTGAGCTTGAACCACTGACCTTGTGGTTCAAACCAAGTTTTCAGTCCAGCGCATTAAACCACAGTGCCACACCAGGACTCCAAGTGCTAGACATTAGGTTATTACAATAAGCAAAAGAGATACACTCTCTCAATGAGATTCTGGTCTTAAGACATTAAAGTGTAAGTATTCCCATACTCTTGCCAACACTGTTTGTGCATTTAAAAAAAAATCCATACCACTAATAATGTTTAAGATATGCTCCCTAATTTATTCTATGCAGCAAACATAACCCTGCTATCCAAACCAGACAGACACAACAAGAAAAGAAAACTACAAGTTTGTGTCTCATGAATATAGGTGCAAAAAAACCTCAACAAAATACTAGTAAACATAATCCAACAGCATAGTAAGAGTCATATACCATGACCAAGTGAGATTTATTCAAGAAATGCAGGATGATTCAACAGTAGAAAATCAATCAGCGCAGTACACCAATAAATCGATAGAACAAAGACAAAGAACTATGTGATAATGTCTTGATAAAAACTCTAAAGAAGATTGGAAAGAAGGAAAATTCTTCCATATCATTAAAGGGCATATATGAAAAACCAACAGTCAACATTACATTTATGGAGAAAGACAGAGATCTTTTCCACTGAAATTGGGAACCAGATGAGGGTGCCTGTTCTCAACACTTCTACTCACTATTGTTTCAGAAGTCCTAGCCAGAGCAATAAAACCAGAAAAAGAAATAAAAAGTAGGCTGACTGGGAAAGACGAAGTAAGTCTCTATTCACAGAGATTACGATTCTATATATAGAAGATTCTAAAGAGTCCACAAGAAAACTTCTAGAACAGGTAGAAGGATTTAGCAACGTTGCAAGGTACCAAGTTAAAAAACAAAAATTA
>NW_006408570.1:5284647-5286993 GCF_000296735.1 Chrysochloris asiatica | reverse complement strand
GATGGTGCTTCACAGCAACAACAGCAGTGTTGGTGTAACAATAGACACACAGACTGGTTGAATAGAACTGAGAGTTCAGAAATAAGCCTGCACATCTATTGACAACTGATTTTTGACAAAGGTGCTAAATACATTCAATAAGGAAAGATGAAATAAAATTGGATTTTCACATGCAGAGAAAAGAAACATGATCCATGTCTGTCACCATACAAAAACACATTCAGTGGATTAAGGACTTAGCTGTACAAATTAAAAAACAAAAAAATCTTAGGAACACAGCAAGGGCAATGCTTTATGGCCCAACTTTGAGCAATGGCTTATCTAACATAAGAACAGAAGCACTAAACAGCAAAAGAGAAATAAATAAATGGGATCTTATTAAATTTGTTCATTAAAAGACTTTACTAAAAAGTAAAGGGGCAATCTACCAACTGGGAGAATATCTTCAGAAACCATATGTCCAACAAGAATCTAATAACTGAAATATCTATATAATTTCAATAATTTAACAAAAAGACTACCTAATCATAAAATGGGCAAAGGTGTCGAATAGACATTTCAGCAAAGAAGACATTCAAATGGCCACCAAAGACGTGAAAAGATGCTCAGTGTCATTAGCCACCAGAGAGATACAAATCAAAGCCACAATACTACTGCACTCCCAGTAGGATGTCGAAGATGAAAAATAAATAGATAGAAGAAAATAACAAAGGTTGTGTAGGATTGGGGAAGTTGGACCCCTTATACATTGCTGGCATGAATGCCAAGTGGTACGGCAGTTGTGGGTAACAGTGTGGCTGTTGTTGTTAAGTGCCGTCGAGTCGATTCTGACCCATAGTGACCCTGTATAGGGTTTCCAAGGAGCAGCTGGTGAGCTTGAACCACCAACCTTGCAGTTGAAACGACTGCAGTCTGATGCATTAGCCCACAGCACTACACCAGGACTCCCAACATTGTGATGATGGTAGTGGTGGTGGTGGTTATGTGCCATGGAGTTGGTTCCTACTCATAGCGACCTTGTAGGTACTCAAAAAACTAACAATAGCACTACCATTGACTTAGCGATTCCACTCTTAGATGTATACCAAAGATTTAAAAGCAGTGACTCAAAAAAGAGACATGTATGCCAATATTCACTGCAGTACTATTCACAATAGCCAAAAGGTAGAAACAACCTAAAGGCCCATTAACTGATGAATGGCGAAACAAATGTGGTATATACATACAATGGAATTCTACTTAACCAGTAGGAGAAGTGAAGTGTTGATACATTCTAAAGTAAGGATGATGTTTGAAAACATTATGCTGAGTAAAATAATCTAATCACAAAAGGACAAGTATTACATAATCTCACTTTTATAAAAAAAAGAAGAACAGGTAAATATAGAGAGAACAACATTTGTTCATGGTTAACAGGGGCAGGTGGGAAGAGTAATGGTGACGGAAAAATTGCATTAAGGATGGGGTTACATAGTTAATTATTGATTGCTGTCAGTGAGTTATATATCTATAAAAAGTAGAGCTGATAAAAAATTGTGTGGTAGACATTTACAACAACAACAACAAAAAGAGTAGCTTCTGAGGCTGATTGTGTACTACCAAAATCTCATGGGATTTGACTCCTTGCTTTGGAAGTTATGTGTCATGATTCATGGGACAGCCAAGTTAATTGACCTAATAATGTGTTTAGTACCTTCCTGTTCACTGTGTGGACTAAGTCTCTAAGGTCTTAAAAGCTTGCAAGCACTCATCCAATGTACAACAACTGGTCTCTACTTACCTGGAAAGAGTAAGAAGAGTTGCTAGGAATATGTGGATAATAAATCTGTACTGGAATAAATAGAGTCAGAATGCTCTGAATAACAAGGAAGGCAAAACTTCATATCATATACTTTGGACATGTCATCAGGAGGGACCAGTTCCTGGAGAAGGACATCATGCTTGTAAATGTAAAAAGAGAAAGACTCTGAGAAAAAGAGAAAGACACAGTGGCTGCAATAATGGGCTCAAACAAAACAATTGTGAAGATGGGGCAGGATTGGGTAGTATTTTATTCTGTTAAACATAGTTACTAGCAGTCAGAACCTAACAAATACAACAACATGTGGTTAATTGCCTCCATAAACAAGTGCATTATTTGTCATGAGACTAGAAGAACTGAATGGTGCCCAGCTATCATTACTAAACATTTAAAATCAAAGGTTCCATAGAAGAATCCTGGTTGTTGTTGTTATGTGCCGTGGAGTTGGTTCCGACCTGTAGCGACCCTGTACAGGGTTTCTGAGGCTATAAATCTTTACGGGAGCAGAACGCCTCATCTTTCTCCCATGGAACAGCTGGTAGTTT
>NW_006408570.1:5282322-5284547 GCF_000296735.1 Chrysochloris asiatica | reverse complement strand
AACTGCTGACCTTGTGATTCGCAGCCTGATTCGTAATCAAAGAAGCCTGGTTAAAAGGGGGAAATTTCAGAACAGAATTTAAAATTTTCATGGGCTATAGATTGTTTGAAGTCACAGACTGTGATGTACCTCTGAAACTATTACCTTGAGATAGATAGCCTTTAAACCTTAAACCAAAAAGTATTACCTGAAGTCATCTTAAAACCAAACGATGTTGTTGTTGAATGCTGTCAAGTTGGTTCTGACTCATAGTGACCCCGTAGAGAGTTTTCAAGGAGCAGCTGGTAGGTTTAAAAACCTTCTACAGGATCGCTACGCTATGAGTCCAGTGCTTATCCTACAGTGCCACACCAATACTCCAAAACTGAGTAATAGTTTACTTAACTAGTAAAAATTATCAATTGAGAGTTTTATGCTCTTTTAAGAAGTATCACTATGGGATCAAATTGACAACAACAAATTGAAAGGCTAGATAGGAAACATGGGGGGCAGTGAGTTTATGTTAAGGAGGAACAACTCTGAAAAGGAGGGTGAGAATGTTTCACAAGTCAAAGAATGTAATCAATGTTACTGAGATGCATGTGTAGTTGCTGAATTGGTGCATGTTTTGCTGTATGTTCTTGACAACAACAAAATAAATAAAACTTAGAAGAAAAAAGAAAGACATCGATGTCGATGCTATTTTTGATAGAAATTGATGGTGCTTTTTGCTTTAATTAACACTTTACATTAGTGAAGTTGAACAGTTTTCATCTTCATTTATTTATTCATTAGCTGTTTTATTAAGCTCTTGCTACATGCTAATCAACATGTTGGTGTTGTTAAGTGCTCTGTAGTCAGTTCTGATTCATAGTAACTCTGTATAGGGTTTCCAAGGAGTAGTGGGTTTGAACCACCAACCTTGCTTCTGTTCATATGTTAGATAAGCCATTACTCAAAGTTGGGCCACAAAGCCACAAAGCTGGTGGGTTTGAACCACCAACCTTGTGATTAGCAGTCGAGTGCTTATCCTACCATGCCCCACCAGGACTCCAAACCAGTGCTAGGCACTGAAAATGCAATCATCAATAAGGTAGACATAATCCTTCCCTTACAGAGTTTACAATGTAATACTCTATTTCTTTTTTTAATATAAGACATTCACATAATTTCCCCATATTTCTATTGAAGTATTTATTTTTAAGAATTGATTTGAATGTGCTCTTTATTTAAACTACTTTTTTTTCTTGCATAATATTTCTCCCTGAAGTTAATAATTGTCTTCTTTTGTTCTTTTATTTTCATTTCATGTCATTTTATTTCCTCCTTTGTAATTCTTATTTCATTCTACATCTCATTCATTCAAACCCAAATTCTGGGCCAGATGTCAAGATGGCCATTCACAATGGTTTTCTGTCAATTTAATCTTTCCATATAAAGCTTTCTAGGGGTCTTCTGACTTGCTTCTGGGTTCGTTGTCCCCTGTGTCTCATATGCAGTTGACGTCTGGAAGGCCATATGTATAGTCATCAATTACCATGCTGGTAAAATTATTTCTGTTGAGGATGTTGTTGGTCTTACAGAATTTGATCATGGGATATCTAGTGTCATTCCTATTGTTGTTGTTAGGTGCCATCGAGTCAGTACTAACTCATAGCGACCTTATGCACAGTAGAATGAAACACTGCTCAATCCTGCGCCAACCTCACAATTGTTGCCACACTTGAGCCCATTGATGCTGCCACTTTGCCAATCCATCTTGCTGGGGGTCTTCTTCTTTTTCTCTGACCCTCCACCTTACCAAACATGATATAATTCTTCAGCGACTGGTCCCTCTTGACAATATATCTGAAATATGAAAGATGAAGTTTGGCCATTCTAGCCTCCAAGGAGCACTCTGGCTGTACTTCTTCCAACACAGATCTGTTGGTTCTTTTGGCAGCCCATGGTACTTTCAATATTCTCCTCCAACACCATAACGCAAAGGCATCAGTTCTTCTACGGTCTTCCATATTCACTGTCCAGCTTTCGCATGCATATGAGGTTATTGAAAATACCATAGCCTCAAGCTGACATCGTTGCTCTTCAACACTTTAAAAAGGTCTTTTAAAATAGCAGATTTGCCTAATGCAATACGTCATTTGATTTCTTGACTTCTGCTTCCATGAATGTTGATAGCTGATCTAAGAAGAACGAAGTCCTTGACAGCTTCAATCTTTTCTCTGTTGATAAGAATGTTGTTTATT
>NW_006408570.1:5258759-5281032 GCF_000296735.1 Chrysochloris asiatica | reverse complement strand
AGCAGTTCATAAAAGTTTGTAAAACGGAATGCAGTAGTTATCAATGTCATCAATAACACACGTTAACACAATTCTGCTGGAGAAAATTTTGTAAATGACTACAGTTATACAATGACAGGGAACTGCCAGAAATTCAAGCTGGATTCAAGAAGAAGGTATGAACTGAGGGATATCATTCCTGATGTTAGACGGATCTTTGCCAAAGGTAGAGACTATGAGAAAGAGATTAACCTGTGTTTTGTCAGTTGTGTGAAGGTATTCAACTATGTGGATCATACCAAATATGGATAACATTGGGAAGGATGGGAATTTCAGAACACGTAGTTGTGCTCATGTAGAGTGTGCACATGGATCAAGAGGCGATCATCCAAACAGAACAAAGAGATGCTGCATGGTTCACAATTGAGAAAGGTATGTAGCAGGTTGTATCATTTCACTTTACTTATTCAATCTGTATACTGAACAAATAATCTGAAACACCAGACTATATGAAGAATGCAGTATCAGGACTGAAGAAAGACTCATGAACAATGAGATAAACAGATGACTAGGCCAAAAATGAAGGTAACATGGAGTACTTCTTGATGAAAAAGTATACTTCAGTATGCATTACACCTGGTGTGTAGAAAACAAATGTTGCCATGAATAGTAGTCTCAGGTTGCTGTCTGCTGTTGTTTGTTCTCAGTGCAAAGAACACTCTTTAGCATTCTTTGTAAAGTTGATCTGGTCATTACAAATTACTTTATTTTCTGTTTATCAGAAAATGTCCTAATTCTGCTGTCATATTTGAGGAACAGCTTTGCTAGGTGTATGACTCTTGGTTGGCAAATCTTTTCTTTCAGAGTTTTGTATATGCCATCTCATATGTTTGATACTCTGAGCAAGTGCCAATTGCTACAATTTGCTGAACTGGACTTTTGCTTATGGTTGCAGTTGCTCAAAATGACAATGGGAATGGATGATTCTTCATATCAAGGAACATGCCTGTCTCCTCAGTGTACTGGGTTTATGTTCTTGTTATGTTGGTAACCACTGTTGAGTTGGTTCTGGACCATAGTGACCCTGTATAGGGTTTTAAAGGAGTGATTGGTGAGCCTGAACCACTGACCTTAATGATGTAAATGGAGCATAGCTTTCAGGACCTTCATTTGGTGTTGAAGCACAACTCAAAATTGGAAGAAACATCTGTAAACATCCGCCAATAATCACAAAGTAGAATGTACAAAGTATGAATTTAGAAAATTAGAAGTTGTTAAAAATGAAATGAAACACATGAAAACCAATATTCTAGGCATTAGTAACCTGAAATGGACTGGTTTGGCCATTTTGAAGCATTTATATGGTTTACTATTCTGGCAGTGACAAATTGAAGAGGAATAGCATCACATTCATTGTCAAAAATGACATTTCAAGATCTATCTTGAAATATATGCTGTTTGTGATAGGATAATATCTATAAGCCTACCTAGAAAACCAGTTAATACCACTAGCATTCAAATTTTTTCACTAACTACTAAAGTCAGTGATGATGAAATTGTTTCTTCTGTCTGAAGAAATAAATATGCAGTCAAAATGCATTAATAATTAATGGTGATTAAAATGTGAAAGCTGGGAAGGAGGGCATTGATGGTGAAAATGAAGCTAGAAATTCCATGATAGAATTTTTGCAAGATCAATGTCTTCTTCATAGCAAATGCCTTTTTCCCACAACATGAAAGGTATTTCCACAACATAGAAAGCACAAGGATCAAATTGACAACATCTGTGGAAAGAGATGATGAAGAAGTTCAATAACATCAGCCAAAACAAAGCCAGGGCAGACTGTGGAACAGACCATCAATTGCTCATATGCAAGTTCAGGTTGAAACTGAAGAAAATTAAAATAAGTCTAAAAGAGTCAAATATGACCTTGAATATATTCCGCCTGAAACTAGAGACCCTCTCAAGAACAGATTTGATAAGTAGACACTAATGACCAAACACCAGAGGAGTTGTGAGATGACATCAAGAACATACTAGAAGAAAGGAAAAGGTCATTAGAAATATAGGAAAGAATCAAAACAACAATGAGATATCTTCTCACACCAGCAATAACAGCAAAGATGAAAAATGTAGAAGACAATAAATGCTGGCGGGGATGTGGCGAGACTGGGACACTCCTGCTTTGCTGGTGGGACTGCAAAATGGTCCAACATCTCTGGAAAGCAATATGGCGTTTCCTCAGAAGGTTGAAAATAGAAATACCTTATGATCCAGCAATTCCTCTACTTGGTATTTACCCACAAGAAGAATGAGCCACAATCCGAGAAGATATATGCACACCAATGTTTATAGCAGCACTATTTACAATAGCAAAAAGATGGAGACAGCCAAAGTGCCCATCAACTGAAGCATGGATAAACAAACTGTGGTACATACACATAATGGAATATTATGCTACACTGAAGAATAACAATGAAGCAGCAATCTACCGCATAACATGGATGAACCTTGAGGACATTATGCTGAGTGAAATTAGTCAGTCACAAAAAGAGAAATACTGCATGGGACCACTACTGTAAAAGGCTAAGAAAAATAAATTATACTAAAGGGGGTTAGGGAGAAGGTTTCATTGGTTGCTGGGAAATGGGTGGTGGGTGGGGGGAAGGGCAGAGGGTTAAGCACAGGGCGGGGATTGGGCTCAGGAGAGCTTAGGTGATGGGGAGGGGGGCAATATACAGGGATGGAGAGGGAAGTGGAGAAAAGGAGCAGATGGGAGAACAATAGGGTATGTTTAGAGGGACCAAGTGGGACAGAGATAAAGGACGATGTGTGCACAGCCTTGGAGCTCCAGGGCTCTGAGATACAGGGATTGACCCATGGTGGGGAATCGTGTTAAGATGCTTAACTGTTTTTTTGAATCTTGGTTTCCCTTGCATTATAGTATAGAGTAGACACTGGAGGGTGAGAGAAAGGAATAGTCAGAAACATCACAATAGAAGGCTTGTAAGTCTGTTTTCTGCCTTTAACTGATTGGAATACCTAAAACCGGGCTACAGTGTACCCGGTGAACAAGGCTTTCTGCGGAGCCTTTGCAATATATAAAACTATAGGTAGAAACCAGAACCACATCCAGATCACCAGAGATGAGAAATCCCCACTTGAAGGGACAAGCCTGGAATGGTGAGAAGAACAAAAGATACGTCTCGAATGGAAGACCTACAGGAAAAACACGACACAATGGAGACAGATGGACTGCTACTACGGGGAACAAATGGGTCGCTCCCCTAGGAGACATTGGGGCAGTCGGTCGGGTCCCACCAATGTGGGCCACCCCCCAAAACTGAGACTCGGTGGAAATGCACACTCGGATTGGTAAACACATGCATCACTGTTGGGGAGAAATGGAGTAAAGGCAGCAATGAAGTGGCAAGCTAAGCCTCACAATATTCAGAGGGCTTCTGTGGACCCGGTTGGGGACCTGGTTGGCAAGCAGTGTGAGGAGACCGGAGGACTCCTGGGCCCAGGGTCAGTGACGTAGCCACGGAGGACTCAAGTGGAGAATGGAGCTGCCGGCTGATGTGAAGAGAGGGCATGTGCACAAGAACACCCACACTTGCAGATGACACCCATGTGACCGGGACTGGATGACTGGATGATCAGAGCTCAACCAGCAGAAGAAAGAAGGGGGGGAAGGGGGGAAGAAAATTGAGCTGATCCAAACTGATGAACTTGACCTATGCACACGAATGCAGTGACACAAAATAGGCAACAAATCCTTACAGCAAGAAACATTCCCACCCCCTCTACACGCAGAGTAGACAGAGAGGGACAACTTGGACATTGGATACCCAAATGGGGAGGGAGGGACTACAAAGGCAATAAGTAACTGGCTTACAAGCTTTCAAGAGGGAACCTAGAGCTAGGGGGCATGGAGGAAGGCAGAATCACCAGTGAGTACTATCCAATTTGTCTAGGTGGAGCTGATGAAATGAAATACAGATGGGTTATGTGTGATACTGTAGTGAATAATGGTTATCAAGACGGATTGTGAGGGTTGGAAATGCAAGGGTAGATGTTTTGTAGCAAGGAAGAGAGCGATTATTTCTCCAGTCTAGGAAGGGAGATCTCTGGGACCACCAACGGATAAGAGCTGAGAAGGGGACCCCACCCAGAGAACCAGGGATGCCTGAGATGGAGACAGAGATGATGACATGGAGGGATGAAGCAGCTGGGGACTTTGGATCCAGAGAGGGAGAGGAACTGTGGGCCGAAGACTGAGGGGGGAAGGGGGAGTGTAGAGCACAGGCTTCTAGGATATGCCCTTTGGTCGGAAGACGATGCATGGAGGGGATTGGAACCATGAAAATGTAATGATATACGATGGGATGAATATGGAACTGAGGTTCTCTCATTAAACTATCATATAAATTCACAATGAAACATTAAAAAAAAAGAAAAAAGAAATATAGGAAAGATCAAAATGGTGTTAGAAGAGACTTTGAAACTTGCTCTTGAGTGTAGAGAACCTAAAGCAACTGAAAGAAATGAGCTGAACAGGCAATTTCAAAGGGCAGCTCGAGAAGATAAAGTCAAATATTATAATGAAATGTGCAAAGATGTGGAGGTAGAAAACCAAAAAGAGCACACTCAACATTTCTCAATCTGAAAGAACTGAAGGGAAAATTGAAGCCTCAACTTACAGTATTGAAGGATTCTGAGGACATAATACTGAGTAATAGAGAAAGCGTCAAAAGAAGTTGGAAAGACCACACAAAGTCACTGTACCAAAGGGAATTGGTTGATGTTCCACCATTTCAAGAGGTAACATTTGATCAAGAACTGATGGTATTGAAGTAAGAAGTTCAAGCAGCACTGAAGGCATTGACAAAAAACAAAATTCCAGTAATTGACGGAATACAAATGGAAATGTTTCAACAACCTGACACAGTGTTGGTGCTCACTCAATTAGGCCAAGAATTTTGGGAGACAGATATCTGGCTAGTCAATTGGAAGAGATCCACTTATGTACCAATTCCAAAGAGAGGTGACCCAACAGAATGCAAAACTCATCAACCCAATATCATTAATATCGTATGCAAATAAAATCTTGCTGAAAATAATTTTAAAACATATGCAGCAGTGCATTGACAGAGATCTGCCAGAAATTCAAGCCAGATTCAGAAGAGGATAGGGAATGAGGGATATCATTACTGACGCAAATCGATCTTGGTTAAAAGCAGAGAATACTAGAGTATGTTTACTTGTAATATCAGAAGGATGTTTACTTGTTATTGACTAAGCAAAGGCATTCGATTGTATGAATCATAACAAACTACGGATAACATTGGGAGAATGGGTATTCCAGAACACTTAATTGTACTCATGAGAAAGCTGTTTTAAGACCAAGAGGCAGTCATTTGAACAGAACAAGGTGATACTAAATCATTGAAAGTCAGGAAAGGTGTGCACCAGGGTTGCATCCTTTCACCATACTTATTCAATCTGTATTCTGTGCAAATAATTTGAGAAGCTGTATTATATGAATAAGAACATGGGAACAGGATAGGAGTATGACTCATTAGCAACCTGCAATATGCAGATGAAAACAACCTTATTTCCTGGAAGCAAAGAGAACTTGAAGTATTTACAGATGAAGATCAAAGACCTTTAGTATGAATTGCAGATCATTGTAAAGAACACAAAAATTCTCACAATAAATAACAACCTGACATATGGGGGGAAGACTGAATTTGTCAAAAACTTTATTTTGCTTGGATCCACAATCAATGCTCATGGAAGCAGCAGTCAAGAAATCAAAAGACATATTGCATTACGCATATCTGCTGCAAAAGATTTCATTTTTAGCAAATATGTCACTTTGAAGACTAAGAGGTTCCTGACCCAAGCTTTGGTATTTTCAGTCACCTCATATGCATGTGAAAGTTAGACAATGGATAAGGAAGACTGGAGGAAAATAGATACATTTGGATTATGGTGTTGGTGAAGAATACTGAAAGCATCATGAATTGCCAGAAGACCAAACTAATCTCTTACGGAAGAAGAACAGCCAGTATGTTCCTTTCTTTCTCTATGAATTTACCTATTCTGGATATTTCATACAAATATAGTCATACAATAAGTGACATTTTGTGTCTGGTTTCTTTAACTCAGCTTAATAATTTCATGATCCATCCATGCTGTAGCACGTATCAGAAGTCCTAGTGTGGTGCTGTGGGTTAATGCGCCAGACTGCAAGGTCAGCGGTTCAAGCTTACCAGCTGCTCCTTGGAAACCCTATACAGGGTCACTATGGGTCAGAACCGACTCAATGGCACTTAAAATCTCTTTTCCTTTGGACAGGTTTTCAGGAGCGATCAGTCCCTAGAGAAGGACACCATGCTTAGTAAAGTGGAGTGTCAATGAAAAAGAGGACGATCCACAATGAGATGGAATGTGACAGTGACAGGTCTCTCATGGAGCGGCTGGTGAATTTGAACTGCTGACCTTGCGGCTAGCAGCCCAACACTAAACCACTTGAGGCTAAACCACTATGTCGCAAGGACATGTTGTTTCTGGCTTCTTTAACTTGGTATAAGATTTTCAAGGGTCATCCATGTTGTAGCAAGTGGCAATACTGCATTCCTTTTTTATGAATAAATGATATTTCGTTCTATGTATATAGCACAATTTATGTCATCTGTTGATGGACATTTGGGGGTTTTCTACATTTTGCCTATTGTGAATAGCAATGCTATGACCACTGAGGACATGTATTTGTTTGAGTAGCTGTTTTCAATTCTTTTTGAGCATACACCAAAATTTTACCTTGTTTCTTTTTCTTCTAGAACATATACTTCTATTCCATTTTACTTACATATATTTTTTTCTAAGCCAATATATTTATGCTTTAAATCTTTCATTGATTATATCATATTTGCAACAAAAATGAAAATACATGCAAATTTAAGTTTCCCATTTTTGTAAGTATGCCTCCAAGTACTAAAAATGTCTTCTATATTGATTTATCATGACAGTTATTTTATATAATTGATTTGAACAATATAAAAAGTTCCATTCAATTTCATCAATTTTAATACTCTTATTTTTTATTTTTATTGATTTAAACACCAGTATTTCCCATAGTCCTTCTGTGTGGCTATCTGGAAAGTTTTGCATCATGAGGTAAAACTGGTGGCAGGTATGCCTTTGTTTTTTGTTTTTTTTTATGTGGGAGAAGACTATTTAATGGCCAAAGGAAGTTTCACAAAAGCAACATATATAGTATAATAGCATTAGTATATATTTGTACAAGTATTAAATAGGTACCAAATTATATAATGTACTTAAATAATCATTATAAAGAGAAAAGTGTAAAAGCCCTTAAAAACAACAAAAAAAGACATCAAAAATATTATAAAGGTTACTTTTAAGTAGTAGAATTTGGGTGATTTTTTTCTTCCTCTTTGCTTAGCTACATTTTCTAAATTGCATTTAACAAATTCATAACAGGACAAAAAGAGTCCTAGTGATACACTAGTTAAGCATTTGACTGCTAACCAAAATGTCATCTGTTCAAACCCATCGTCTTGTCATGGGAGAATGATGTGGCAGTCTGTTTTCATAAAGATTCCAGAAACAAAAATAAATAAATAAAACAAGCCATGGCTGTTGAGTCAATTCTAAGTCATAGAAACTATAGAATAGAGTACAAGTGTGCCACAGGGTTTCCAAGACTTCAAATCTTTACAGAAGCACGCCTTCCTTTTGTAAGCCTGGATAAAGGTTTATTATGAAAGGGAAAGGATAGGAAAAGCATTCACATACACCTTGACCATAGGCAGATCAATTTCACTACACATTTCATGCAGAAATAGAAAAATCTTGAATCAATACCCTTAGAAGTACAAGACCACATCCTCTTTGGCTTATGCATTTCTCTGTTTGAAAAATGTTCAATTACTATACAATGAAGATTCTAATTCACAGACATCCTCACTTTTTTTCCTGAAACCTTATCCATTTCTCTTATACCTAAGTTTCCCTCCCACACACTTGCTATGTACATAAGCCATTTTTCAAAAAGTTAGAAAATTATTATACAATGATCTGAGAACCTGGAACTTCTCCCATTATAAATATGTAGACAATTATATAAGTATGAGAAAAATAAATTTAACTGTATAGGTGAATTTATAAGAAAGAAAAGGAAAACTCTAGGTGATCAAAAGGAATAGGGCACTAAAATCTAAGAAAAAACTTCTCAGCTTCCAGTGCAACAGGAAACGGAGGTTACTGTAATCTAGCAACTTGGAGTTTAAGGTATAGGTATGATAAAGGACATGGTACTGGATCTGCTTTAAACAGGACATTAAAACTCTCAAAAGGCAGCACTGTAAGGGAAAGGTGGGAAAGAAAAAAATCTGCTCACCAGGTGACAAAAAGTATATATATCGTGATAGTGGTGGTAGTGGAGTTGGTTCCAACTCATAAGGCCCCTGTATAGAGTTTCCGAGACTGTGAATCTTTATGGGAGCAGAAAGCCTCATTTTTCTCCCATGGAACAGCTGGTAGTTTTGAACTGCTGACTTTGAGGTTAGCAGCCCGACTCACTAATCAACATGGTTACATTCCAAAGACCAGGTCTTTATGTGAAAATAGGCACCATGCAAAAATAGAGATGACCACTTCGGATCACAAAATGGAAGATGATCACACAACTGCAAACTAACATCATCATATAACTATCAAATTACATCACTGGGAAACTGCCAAACCACTGAGAATCATGGCCCAACCTAGGGGTCACATAATTTTAACTCTCACAAGCAGCATTACTCTTGTGTCACACCTTGGTGTTCATCACTACCAGATGTACATTGTTAATGAACAAAAAAGTTGCATAGTAGAATTTTATTATTGTTGTACATTCACAGTATCAGGTAATGAGAATTAATAAGCAAGCAGCAGATGTATATACTTTTGGTCTATACTTTGGTGTAAGAAAACTTTTGTTGGTGTGGTCCATCTTCAGGACTAAAGGAAGTCTTGGAGGTAGCAGGCTAACATAACAAAAGCTCAGTGGAGGAAAAGAACTAGTTTGACCATCTAGGAACTTTAAAATAAGAATATACCCACCAAGGAAATAGGGGAAGTTCGTAGGGAAAGGGAGAAACTAACTTTAAATGAGAATGTTCCCAGTAAGGAACATTCTCAGTAAGGAATGTTCCCAGTAGGCAACCTGGGGAGGAGATTGTGAACTCCATAATATCTGGTAGAAGGGGGACTAGGAGGAGAGGCTTTTTTCAAGACAGGGGAATAAAACTGTTTGCAGGCCGGCCATGAGGCATGTCTGCCCGGATCTACTGGGTTGGTGCCTGATTTTACAAAATCAAACAAAACCTCACTCTCGCTAAAAATGAGTACAGATTGGATTGCTTGAGTGTCGATATTGACAACATTTCTCACATTTGGGTATAAGAGAAAAAAACTTTGCTGAAGCATGGAAAACCCAAGTCTGCTGTAAAACCTCTCTGAAGTGATGATCCCTCAACCAAGAGCACACGGAGTCTTCTGAAGTAAAACATATCAAGTCAAAGAATTTTAAATAAAATAGTATAAAGCACAAGAAAGTAATGCGGTCTGAAACATGCATATAATGGAAAACTACTCAGCCAGTAGGAGAAATGAAGTCTTGATACATGCTTCAATATGGCTGGAGCTTGAAGACATTATGCTGAGTGAAATAAGTTAATCACAAAAGGACAAACATATGACCTCACTTGTATACATTTTTAAAAAGAGGTCTGGTGGTACAATGGGCTAAACATTGGACTGCTAACTGCAAGGTCTGCAATTCAAAACCTGTCAGCCACTCTTAAAGAGAAAGATGAGGTTGTCTGTATCCTTACAGATTTATAGTCTCAGAAACCCTAAGAAGCAATTCTTCTCTCTCCTATAGGGTTGCTATGAGTTGGAATTGATTCAATGGCAGTGGGTTATTTAAAAAAGAGAGAGACAAGAGCAGACAAATATGTAGAGATCAAAGCTGATTAGTGGTTACCAGGGTGGGAGGGAGGAGTAAAGTGGAAATTATTGCTTATGGAGTACTGTGTTTTGGTTTCCAGTAATGGAAAAATCACATTGATCAAGAGTAGAGTTGCACAGTAGATTTTTTGCAATTGCTGTCATTAAGTTGTACATCTGTAACATATTGAACTGGAATAAGTTGTGTGGTAAATATATTTACAAAAATAACAAAAAGAGTAGTTGTTGAAGTTGCTTATGTACAACCAAATACCTCATGGAATTTGGTTTCTTGGTTTGGAAGTTTAGGGTTATAGTTTCATGGGACATTCCAGTTAATTGACCTAATAATGTGTTTAGTGCTTCTGTTCTACCTCCTACTTCCTTGTACAGTGCCTGGTGATTTATGCCATCCAAGGCATAACAATTTGTGTCTGAGATGGGGAAAAAGATGGTCCAGAAATCAGAATTAAGCACAGGCCACTTATTGACTGAAATCTTGTGACTGAAATTCTAAGGAATGTTGAACCTTGCTCCTATCATTGCTTGAGAAATTGTAAAGATGCACAGCACCTGCCTAGGACACAAAGCTGAGCAGCCGCATCCTGGGATTAAGGAAGACCACCTATAAAAAGTCTGTATTTTTACTTCCTTGTGAGATATTTTACGGGTTGGACTGACTTACCCAGTACCCTAAGCATAACTTTAAGGGACAGAAGTTCTACTGGGGCAAAGGAGAATGCCAGTCCCTGGGAGGAGTCTGAATTAAGGTCCAAAAGGACCACATATACTCAGCATCCTTGAATATGCTTTGTCTACTTCTACCAGGGGCCTTTGGGTGAATCCATCTTGAAGAAATGCTGTGTACGTGTGAATGTATGTTGTCTTTGTGAGCCCCGGGAAACCTCTGCCTGGATGGGAGTATAAATTGTTTGACCCATGAATAGGTTTATTATTGTTTAAATGGCAAAATTCCCATATAGGCATTAAGGCATATGGTATGTGTATGAGCTAGATCTGTAGCATTGCTATTGTTTAACTTCTTGCTTTGTTAGTGTGGTTTTGTGTTGTTCTCCCAGAAATAATAAGAGACTATGCTTTAAAATAGGCCAAGAGAGCAATCTAGTAGAATTTGGTTTGCCTTCTTGCTTTGCTAGTTTCAGTGCTTATGTTTTTCCTAAGAATGTTAAAGCGTCTCATTTATCTTTGCTAAATGTAGAAAGAAACTAAGGTTTCTTTATTAAACACCTTTCTTGACTCTAAAGAAAGGTATATAGCTACTTACGTATGTATATTGCTTTATTTTATGTCATTGCAACATAGGCCTATTCCTGGTTTCCCTTGCCCATGAGATTTAATTGGGTTTCTTTTATAAAAAGTGGTCTGTAGAAAAGTAATTTACTCTGATTGATACATAATAAGGCCTTCTAAAGTAATATTCATAAAAGTATGATTTTTGCCTCTGGATGGTTGTTAAGTGTTGTTGAGTGCTGTTGAGTCAGTTCCAACTCATAGTGACCCTACATTGGGTTTCCAAGGAGCTGTGGATGAGTTTGAACTGCTGACCTTGTGATTCATATCAACCTTGCAGTCCAGTGCTTTATCCCACGGTACTATACCAGGACTCCTGGATGGTATTGGTTAATATGTTTTTAACTTTACTTTTCTTTTATTCCACACATGTGTGCTTATGGGTTAAATTATTTTAATATTACAGAGAATAAACTAAATGCTTTCATTTCAATAGGATTTTATGCTTATAACAGCTTTAGAATAAAGATCTTTGTAATTACTTTGAATTATATATTGCAAAAAACTTTTTTAAAGTCATGATATAGGAGTTCTGGTGTAGTTCTTTGAGTTAATGTGCTGGACTGCAATGTTGGTTTGAACCACAAGGTCAGTGGTTGTAGCTCACCAGCTGCTCCTCAGAAACCCTATGTTGTTGTTGTTGTCAGGTGCCATCGAGTCAGAACCGACTCATAGCGACCCCATGCACAGCAAAACGAAACAATGTCCGATCTTGGACCAACCTCACTACCGCTGCCACATTTGAGTCCATCAATGATGTCACCTGGCCAATCCATCTCCTTAGGGGTCTTCCTCTTTTTCTCTGACCCTCCACCTTACCCAGCATGACTCTATACAGGGTCACTATGAGTTGATGGCACTTAACAACAACATAGGGACTTGAAAAGATCTTTTGAAAGAATTTGATTCTGAATTTTTGGTTTCAAATCACCTGAGCCAGTCTAAACATATGTAAATGAATGAATATGCCTAGTGTTTTGGTTTGGTTTTATTTTGTTTTTCTTTAGATGTTAGCCAGGGATGGAAGAAGATAGTTTAATTCATGTGGTCCAAGTAAAAGTTTAAAGAAAGAGAAGAGCTCTCGCAATTCAGCATGGAAATGTGAATGATTCAGAGTGTTCATTGTTGGGTTGCTAACTGGACTTTGAGCCCATCAGCTGCTCCTAGAGATAAAAATGAGATTTTCAATCCTCCCCAAAAAGTGCCTCTTTTTTTTTTCTTTCTCTCTCTCTAGTTACTATAAGTGAAACTAGACTGACTGGCAGCAGGCTGGTTAGAGGTGGTGGTGGTGGTGAGGACTGTGTGTCACTGTGTTGATCCTGACTTATAGTGACCCTACATAAATACTTTGAGACTGTAAATCTTTATGGAAGCAGAAAGCCTCATCTTTCTCCCGCAGAGCACCTGAACAGTAGGTTCCAACTACTGTACTGACCTTGTGGTTAGCAGGCTGGCACGCTACCAGGGCTCCTTTGATTAGGTGTATGCATTTTTGTTGTTGTTTAGAATCTCAAAAAGCCAAATTTACTTTTAGAGGAAGAAATGTAGGTTTGAAAGAAATCTTGACCTATTTAAATGAAAATTTCTTTCCACAGTTATTAGGCTTTATTTGTAGTAGTAATTTCGAGATCTTTATGTAAATATACTAGTCGTTTAGAGCCAGTGATGGAGCAAGGAACTTAAAGCTGAAGTTTAAAAGATGAAATTAGTTGGTGAGATGATCGTTCTGACAAATTTGCTGCTTTTGAACTTTTGGAATCTATTAAGTGACTCTCAGCAGGAGATGTTCCAGTGAAGCTGTAAAAATTTTGCCCCAGAATTTGTTTTGGAACATTTTTGTCAAAACAGCTGTTACCATTGGAGTAGAGAGTCAAATTACTAATGAGACTTCAGACAGCAGTTAATATTGTACACTATAAAGAAAAATTGGGACCCTGTAAGAAAAAGGGGAAACTGAGACTGATTATCCCCTCGACTTAAACAGAGTTTAATACTTAAACAGTATTTTTTGTTGTTGTTATATAATTCTTTAAAGATTTTAGTCCTGGTCTAGGCTTTTCTGACTCTCAAGGTTTTCATTTTAAAGCCTACGCAGTCCTTGGAAATACCTTTCTGTATTTCACTTCTGCTACTATTTTGGTTCTGGTTCTGGTTCTGGTTTTACTCTGGTTCATCATGCTGGGTTAAACACAACTGTAATCTATCCTCTGGGAGATTGGTGTTCAAGTAGAATCTCCATGACTATATTTCTGAGTTGTTGAAGCCTAGGAACAATCTGTCTTAGTTCTGGTTTTAAGCCAGGTTTAACTAAGTGTTAGTTAACTAAGTATAATAATGTCATTGGACAAGCATCCTAGATGCATCCTAACTGACATTTTTTCAGTTATGATCCACATTATCAACTGGGTTACTAATACCAAACAGTTAATGTATGCAAAAACAAACTGGGCTCCTACATGCTTTAAAAATATGCTAAAAAGTTTTATTTAATGAGCCCAACTCTTGTTTCACTGAAAATTCGTGTGGGTGGTTCCTCTTATGTTTTGACTTAATATTGGACAGCAGACACATAGTATATTGTCATAATTTTATTAATCCGAATGTTTGGCCATTAAATTTGGTCACAACTGTGTTTCTTTTGAATTTGACTGTACAAAAACCAGTGGGTTTCTATGAAACTTAATTTAGATATTTATATATAAAATATTGTTTCAAAACTATTATATGGTATATCTAAAGTTTTTTAGAAAACGTTAGTCATATACACTTAGAGCTATTTGTGTTTGAAGTTTTTTAACTGACTTTATTTAGACTTTTAAAGTGTATTATTATTATAGGTGAATTGGGGCCCTAGTGGATTTTGTCACCTGCAGTTGAAAAAATTGGGCGACAGTCATGTGCAGGGCCACAGCTTACTTCTAAATAGCAACCTCCCTAAAAAACAAGTTCAAATTTGGTTAATACAAAAATAAAAAAAAATACACTCATATCATTTAAAAAAAAACTGAGCCATTCTGAGGCCATCCCCTTGGTAGAATACATTTGATCTGTAAGAAAGAAAAACTTGAATGGCTATGCATTTTATTATTCGGTCTACAGCATATATTAGAAGCAGTTACTAAAGACAGAGGCAGAGCATAGACTCCACTTTCACAATTGACTGAGGGACCTTTGAGGTCTTTAACAACAGAGGTCTGGCATCCAAAAATTAAATGAAAAGGCCCATTGTTGGCTGTGGCACTCCAAGGCCCACCTCATTGTAACCAAACATAAGCCAGAACGGAAGTTTCCTCATCAGCCAGCCAGTATTGAGCCAGTCCAAAAGGAAAGGCCATTGGAAGGAGGAGTATCCTGAATGCCCTAAAACTGGGTCCCTCATTGACTTCCTCCTGAGGCTAACATAAAAAAGATCCACTCTGGTTGATGTCCTTTTCCTTGAGGTAGAAAGGGCGGCCCTAACTGTCAGGACCAAGACATAGGCTCAGCTTCTGACCGAAAGATCATTCATGGCAGAGCCTTGGGTTACTCGATGTGGGAGGTACAGAGATTGAATTTCTATTAGACACGAGAGTTGCCTTCTCTGTTTGGATCCCAAATTCAGGCCTCTTCTTCAATCATGACTGTACAGTCATTGGGGTCCACAGACAGTCCAAGGCTCACATTTGTGAGTCTGAGAAAGGTCTAGGTAGGCATCACTCCATAGGGCTTATCATAAAGGAATAATTCTGGGCAGTCTCTCTTTGCCTATCTCTGCTATTCTGAGCCTACATCCTTTATTGAGAAGCAATGATTTTTGTCCCTGCTGTGTATAAGTCCTGACCAGCCAGCACTCAGCTTAAGATGGTCAAGCCCCTTCTTATCCTATTTCCTAGCCAACATGGTTATGAACCACCACATAGTGCTAGACTATTTGCAGGCAGGACACGGTAGAGTATATGCCTTGCTTAGCTCTGGTTACACGTACATTGACAGCTCAAGTGAAATCAAGATTAAGGCCTTATACATCCTACAGCAGGAAAGACTGGCCAGTCCCAGATGAGCCAGAGTATATGGAACTAAATAACAGGACCTGGTTCCCCTTTTTTTTTTTTGAGACCCCTGGCGGCCATTTTCTTGCTTTGAATCTTTGACCATGCATACTCAATTTACTAGTTAAATTTGTATCCTCAAGATTGCAGTAGTTTTAAACTAAGTTTATTGTCATGCAAGGTTTCCAGCCTATCCTAAAGGAAGAGGCCCTGAGACATACAAAATATTAGAGTAGCCAGAAAGAGATTTCTTCTCACTCAGATAATCTGGAAATAGAACTGACCTGACCCAGCATGGAGAAAAGAGACCTCCATCCATGTTCCTATATATTGTGAGAGTGAAATCTCTTTAAGTGGGAGGGGAGACAGTGGGGAAAGGAGACCCAGAAAACAGAATTAAACATGAGCCAATTACTAACTGAAATCCTAAAGATGGTGAAGCCTGTTCCCTTCCTTATTTGAGCAATTGTAAAGATGCACAGGACATGCCCAGGATGCATAGTCACATCCTGGGACATGCCATTAAGAAAGACCATCCATAAAAAGACTGTATTTTATGGGACTTGCCAACAAGGAAGATCACCCATAAACATTCTGTATTTTTACTTCCTTATGAGATATTTTACAGGTTGGACTGGTTTACCTAGTGCCCTAGACATAACTTTAAAGGACAGAAGTTCTACTGGGGCAAAGGAGAATGCCAGCCCCTGGGAGGAGTCTGAATTAGGGTGCAAAAGAACCACACACGTTCAACATCCTAGAATAATTTCTGTCTGCTCCTACCAGGATTGCTATGGGTCATAACCGACTCAACGGCACCTAACAACAACAACATCTTTTGCTGTAAGGAGCTCTGGTAGCGTAGTGGTTACAAAACGGACTGCTAACCTCAAGGTCAGCAGTTCGAAACTACTAGCGTTTCCGCGGGAGAAAGATGAGGCGTTCTGCTCCCATAAAGATTTACAGCCTCGGAAACCCTGTGCAGGGTCGCTACGAGTCGGAACCGACTCCACGGCACTTAACAACAACAACAACAGCTCCTACCAGTGGAATCCATCTTGAAGAAATGCTGTGCACACACCCAATTAGCATGGCCCCGTTCTAAAGATTAAGCCATTTCCCAGAAATTCTGGCATATCTCTATGAATAAGCATGATGTCTTTTCCCTTCCCCAAATCTTTTAAACCCCAGAAAAGCCTTTGTTAAGGGAGATGGCAGTAAAGCATTGTGTTGACTCTTTGCTTGCAAGCCTCTTTCCTATAATAGTCAGTAGAAGACAAGACCCCTCTGTTGAAGGGTGGAGATATAGTTGGCACTCTCTGTAACATGTTCACTGGGAGCAAGAGAGGAAGAAAGAGAGTTGAAATAGGAGGAGGTGGGATGTGTGGTTAATTGCTTCTTTGCTATGAGACCACAGGAACTGGATGATGCCCAGCTACTGTTACTGAACATTTTGATCTATGATTCCACAGAAAATCCTGACCAGAAGGAGGAAGATGTGAAACAGAATTTCAAATTCCCATGGACTCCAGACTTTCTGTAGTCATAGAGGCTGGATGAACCCCTGAAACCATTTGCCCTGAGATCATCTTTAAACCTTAAACCAAAAACATACCCCTAAAACCAAACAATGGGCTAGCTTGCCTGATTAAAAAAAAGGTCTGCCTTGAGCAATATATATTTTTAAGAACTATTTCTATGAGGTCAAAGTGCCAACGGTAACTTGAAAGATTAGACAGGAACCCTAAGAGGCATTGAGTTGATGTTAATAGGGAGAAAGAACTCAGAAGAGGAGGGTGAGAATGGTCGTAGAACTCACAGCATGGAATCAATGTCCCTAAATTGTACATGTAGAAATAGTTGAAGTAGTGTCTGTTCTGCGGTTATATTCTTAACAACAAAAACACAAGAAAGTAATCATTCTTGAGCACAGTCAGGAAGCACAAATAAGAAGATCAGAGCCCTGTTGTTGTTAAGTGCCCACCCATAGTGACCCAGTATAGGGTTTCCGAGGAGCAGCTGGTGAGCTTGAGCCACAAAACCTTGGGATTCAAACTGACTTTGCAGTTCAGCGCATTCACCCACATCCTGAAATATCAGACTAGCAATTTAGAAGACGATGTAAAAATCTTTAAAACCTGCAAACTCACTGCCGTCGAGTTGATTCTGACTCCAAGTGACCCTGTGGGGCAGGGTAGGACGGCTCCGTCTGCTTTCTGAGACTGTAAGTCTTTACAGGAGCAGAGAGTCTCCTTTTCCATGAAGTGGCTGGTATATTTAAACGGCTGACCTTTCAGTTAGCAACCCAATGCTTAACCCATTATGCCACCAGGACTCCTTGAATATAAAATAAGCATGTTAAAAATCTTTAGACATAAAGTAATAAATCAAAACTCTCAAGATTTATGTTTAAAAGACTATATGAAGAAACAATTGGTGGATATTTGCAGTAGTCATATAGAAAAATTTTAATGAAATGCATAATCGTCGAAATTTAAAACAAACCGGTTGAATGGCAGACTAAAAAAAATTAGAAAGAACTAACGAACTAAAAGATAAATGTGAGGATATTACCTAGAAGACAGTTTAAAAAAAAGAGAGAGAGAGAAAATATTAACAATAATTTGAGACATTGAAGACAGGAACATGTGTATAATACAAAGCAATGGGTGGGGAGAGGCAATATTTAAAAGAACAATTCTAACTATTTTCCAGTACTGATGATGAAAGATACAACTCCAGAATGCCACACCAGAACAATAATGTTGCTGTCATTGTTATGTGCCATGGAGTCAGTTCTGACTCATAGCAACCCTGTATAGGGTTTCCAAGGAGTGGCTGCTAAGTTTGAACTGCCAGCCTTGTGGTTCAAACTAACCTTGCAGTTCAGTGCTTTAACCCACAGCACCACAATAGAGGACAGAAAATTGTGGGGTAGTACCTTCAAAGTTGGACAAAGCTGGACAGTGAATAAGGAAGACCATAGAAGAATTGATGCTTTTGAGTTATGGTGTTGGAGGAGAATATTGAAAGTGCCATGGGCTGCCAAAAGAACCAATAGATCTGTTTTGGAAGATGTGCAGCCAGAGTGCTCCTTGGAGGCCAGGATGGCCAAACTTCTTCTCTCATACTTTGGACATATTGTCAGGAGGAACCAGTCGCTGGAGAAGGATATCATGTTTGGTAAGGTGGAGGGTCAGAGAAAAAGAGGAAGACCCCCAACGAGATGGATTGGCCAAGTGGCAGCATATATGGACTCAAGCATGGCAACAATAGTGAGGTTGGCCCAGGATCGGGCAGTGTTTCATTCTGCTGTGCATAAGGTTGCTATGAGTCGGTACCGACTTAATGGCACCTAACAACAACAACAACTTTCAAAGTGGCAAACAAACAATAAAATAAATCTAGAATTCAGTGCCCAGCTGATGCATCCTTCAAGGATAAGCATTAAATGAAGGATGCTTCAGATAAAAAACAAAAATTGTCTGATGCTCATCTGTTGACCAAAAAGTTAACACCCAGAGGTGCCTTGGAAGGAAAGCATGAAAAAATCAGCCACTGAAAATCATAATTCTATTCTGACACATATGGGGTTGCCATGAATCACGTTGAGTTGATGGCAGCTGTTGCTGGTATAGGCAACTTTCCAGACCACTAAAAAATGGAGTCATTAGAACTTTGAATGTTTTGGTTTCTCCCAGTTCTTAGTGATTTTCTTGGCATGGAGAGGACCACTGTCACTCATGAAGTAGACTAAACATATGTGGTGTTGCCAGCTCAAGTGCTTTAGGGCAATGCTTCTCAGACCATCTTTGGTAAAGGATGAGTTTGACTGCCCCCTTGCCCCAAATCTACTATGGCCTTTTATAAAATACATTAAAGAAGTACCTGAATGTCAAAAATAAAGAAATAATCTGAGAAAATTTCTCTTCATAGACTTTCCCTAAAAGAGCTTCTAAAAATTGTATTTCTTAAAGAAGATAATGGCATTAAGAGTAAGAAGTAAAATATAAGAAACTAAGATTAAAAGAAAAAGAAGGTTGTCAAAACCTTTTTAGATAATGATGACAGATAAAAGCAACTGATAACAGAAAATTTAAATTAATTGGATGCCACCAAAATTCAAAGCTTCTGCTTTTCATGAGATACTAGGAAATTGTTTCCTCAAGAAAACAATGAGTCCATAGGACTAATGGGCCACAAAGAACACAGCCTCCACAGCCTGAGGCCAGAAAACTAGATGGAGTCGGGTTACAATGACTGACAGTTCTGACACTTCCTGGACACATAAATGTGAACAACAAAATCCAAATTCATAAAAAAGACTAGACTTCTTTGTGGAGTGATAGAAATGTCCTAAAATGGACTGTGGTAGCTTCACAACTCTGTGAATATGCTAAAAATTGTGCAATTGTATACCTTAGATGAGTGAATTCCATATGTGAAGATCTTAAACTATTTTTCAACAACAACAAAAAAGCCCACAAAAGTGTTGCAGACCACCACGGTTTAGATTAATTAACAAAGTACTTTGACCTATCCTTTGAGAAAGGGGCAGGATCATCTTTGAAATAATGTCAGGGGATGCTGTGGCAAATTTGTATAAACTTCACTCTCTCTTTATTGAATCTTGGTTTTCTCATTTTTACCTCTACTGTGTTTGGTAAGATCCTAAAGAGTTCACTGTCCTTAGCCCCATTTTATCTGTAAGTACCTGTCACGTTGTCTTTGAAGGGGAATGAATTGTTATCTTACCTCTGGAAAGAGCTGGGCAAAAAGATTCAGATTTTTGCTGGCTTTCTTTCAGTTTTAGCCACGTATTGGCATGGCAGAAGCTGTGTGAAGGGGAGTGGGTTTCTTCACATGCATTCCCCCTCTGGCTTCCCACTGTGGTTTTTATCCCTCCGATATCCTTGTGTGCTGTCTGGGAACATGGCACTGTTTTCTCTTTACTTTCCCTGTGACTGACACAAAGGAGGTGTCCAAGATGTGTTCGTGAAATTGACGGGAGCCATAACCTCAGGGTCAGCAGTTTGAAACTACCAGCTGTTCCGCGGGAGAAAGATGAGGCTTTCTGCTCCTGTAAAAATTTACAGCCTCGGAAACCCTGTACAGGGTCGCTATGAGTCGGAACCGACTCCACGACACATAACAACAACAGCAATTTTTAGTATGGTGTAGGTTTAGCAAACTCATATCAACTGAATCTAATGCAACTATTATAGTATGTGGTTGTTGTTTTTTTTAATGGCAAATCTCCAACAAATACTACTACAATGGTTGACAGCTGGACCATAGTAAACATGATCATAAACCCCAATTATAAAGCTGTCATCATTAAGACACTTTGATGTGGACACCAGTAACCAGCTGACACTGAGTCAGAGTAGGACTGTGCTTCATAAGCATTTTAATGGCTGAATTTTCAGAAATGGAGAGTCAGGAATTCCTTCTGAGGTGCTTCTGTGTGAACAAGAACCATCAGCCTTTAGTGGCCATTTGCACCATTTGGGACTCCACAGGGATCAACAAATAAATCAATGGCAGAATAGAGACACTGGAAACTAATCTACAGATAAATGGAAACTCGATCTATGATAAATCCAAGGGGAATAGAATAAATGATACAGAGAAGTTTAGTTATTTATATGGAAACAAAATGTATTTGGACCCTCACCTCACACAAAATCATAAAAAAAAAAATTAATTCATAATGGACTAAGACGTGAAAAGTAAAACTTTGAGTTATTTATAAAAAATATTATTCCATAGTTTTATGACCTTGGGGTGGGGACAGAGTCCTTAAAGAGATAAACACACAAATAACCTTAGAGGAAAAAAGGTTGGTAAAATGTAGTTTAATGACTACATTAAAACTGATCATTTTTGTTCATCAAAAGACACCACAAAGAGAGTATAAAGTCAAGTTACAAACTCAAAATTGTTTTTGTTAGGTGCCATCTCATAGTGACCCTATGCACAACACTGCCCTCTTCTGCTCTATCCTCACAACTGTTTTTACACTTAAGCCCATTGCTGCTGTCTCTGTGCCAATTCATCTTGTTGGGGGTCTTCCTCTTTTTTTTTGCTGACCCTCCAGTTTACCAAACATATGCCCTTATCCCTCCTGATAATATGACCTAAGTATGAGAGACAAAGTCTTGTCATCTTGGCTTCTAAGCAACATTCTATTCTGGCAGGCCATGGTACTTTCAATATTTTTTTCTAAAACCATAATGCAAATGTATCAATTTTTCTACAGTCTTCTTAATTCATTTTCCAACTTTCACAGGCATATGATGCAATTGAAAAAATCATGGCTTGGGTCAGCGGCATCTTAGTCCTCAAACTGATACCATTATTCTTTTAAGAGGTCTTGTGCTGCAAATGTGCCTAAAGCAATACATTGTTTGATTTCTTGACTGCTGCTTCCATGAGTGTTGATTGTGGATCCAAGCAAAATGAAGTCTTTGACAACTTCAACCTTTTCTGCTTTGTTGTCTTTGTCGTTAAGTGCCACTGAGTCAATTCCAACTCTTAGCGATTCTGTATAGGGTTTCCAAGGAATGGCTGGTGGGTTTGACTCACAAATCTTATGGTTTTAGCAGTCCAGTGCTTATTTTTACAGCACCACATCTTCATTTATCAGTATGTTATTTGTTGGTCCAGTTGTGAGGATTTTTGTTTTGTTTACATTGAGATGCTATCCACACTGAAGGCTGTGGTATTTGATCTTCATTAGCAAGACTTTTTTTTTTTTTCCCATTTATCATGATGTTATTTATTGGTCCTGTTGTGAGGATTTTCCTTTTTTTTTTAAAGGTTTTTATTGTGGATTGAGTGAAAGTTTTCAGGGCACATCATTGGTTTCACATTCAAACATTCATATACCTTGTTTCATTACATTGATTATAATCCCCTCCACATA
>NW_006408570.1:5256747-5258659 GCF_000296735.1 Chrysochloris asiatica | reverse complement strand
GGCTTTTAGGGAAGGTTTTTACATTTATCTGTGGGTATCCAGGGCTCATGTATGGAATTACTAACCAGCATAACTGAATAATCAGATAAGGGACATTTTGCTATGTCTGCTAGGTGGCTAAAGTCTGATCCTCAGAGCCTATGGTTTGGTCGGTCAGCAACACTTGGACCCACAGGGACTTGAACTCCTGACCGGGTCTGCATGGTCTGCATCAGATTTCCCCTTATTTATTATTTGTTTAAGGGACATTAGCAAGACTTTTAAGACCTTTTTGCTTTCAGCAAGCAAGGTTATATCATCTGAGTATAACAGATTGTTAATGAGTCTTCCCCCAGTTCTGATATTTTATTCTTCATATAATCCAGATTCTTGGATTATTTGCTTTGCATACTGATTTGATGGCACTCAACAACAACAGATTGAATAAAAATGATGGAAGGATGCAACCATGGCACACACCTTTCTGATTTTAAACGATTCACTGTACCCATATTCTGTTCTAACAACATCCTCTTGGTCTATGTACAAGTTCCTCATGAGCAAAATCAACTATTCTGAAATACCCATTTTTTTCCCCCAATGTTATCCATAGCTTGTCATGAGTCACACAAAAATTCAAGTATTGCCATTTGAATAACAGAAAAGTTTAGGATCCAGTATATGTAAACAACTCCTAGGAATCAATGAGAAAAAGAATACAGTAGTAACATGTACAGAAAGTTCAAAGAACAAAAAGTATGAATTGCCAATAAATGCACAAAATGATTCTTTACCTTATTCATAACCAAGGAAGCGCACATCAAAAACACAGTGAGACATTTTATCATAGGTATCAGATTAGCACAAATTAAAATGTCAGAATGCACTCAGGTTGATGAAGATGTGGAGCAGCCAGAACTCATTCACTGTGGGTGAGAGTCTAAATTACACACTTAGACTGGTAAACAGTTTGGTATTTCCTGTTACAGGTGCATAAACCCCATTCAGCTCTTACAAGTATATATCCTAAGGAGAACAAAAAGATGGCGGATCGGTTGGAAGTGTTGTAAAGAGCTCTGCCAGCAACAACACAGAATACCCAAATAAGCAGGCTAAGGGGCTGGTCCCAGAACTCTGAACCACATATAAAGGAATATTTAGAAGGTTGGAAGGCTTACAGCTGGAAGAATTTGTGGCAGAAGCAAGAAATCCATTGCTTTCTAGTCCGGGATGCTTAGCTGCTCCAGGAGCCACCATCTTGGGTGAGACCAAGCGGGGGAAGGATCGGAGCAGCCACAGACGCCTGGCATAACTGCAGAAATAAAGGTGTGGACATTCTTTCCTTTTGGTAGCTGTTCACTGGTCCCTTGCTGTCTGTGCACCTCCATTCAAGTGACTATAGGGGTGCCTGAGCTAATGGACACCCCAGCCCCACCCTCTGAGTGTTCTGCCATGCATGTGCACAGATCTCCTTGAAATTTAAAGAGACAGTTTCCAATTAAAACCAAACGGCCACAGCCAGCCCTGAACTGTTTACAACTAGAAAAAGGGTCTGAATGGGGATTGTGGAGTGGAACAAGCAGACAAAAAAGGAAATAAGCTGAAAATTAAATCCTAAATTATGTTAAAACGACCAACAGTGGGATCTTGAAATTTCTCAAGAAGAAGAGTTAAAAGGGAAGCCCATTTCCTGATCACATCTACCTAGAAGCGATCAGAGAGCATACAAAACACCAAAATACATACCCATCTAAGTATTAAGGCCACAGATAACCCCTGAAGATGCCCAAAAAACAGAAGCAGATAACCATATCTGCACATGTCCAGAAACGAGATAAAGTGACAGAGGCAAATGAGCTGGAAGGAGACCTACACTCCATACTGGAACATGGGCAGGATTTGGAAATGCCTGAGAAGGAATTCCTAAAAATGA
>NW_006408570.1:5247088-5255682 GCF_000296735.1 Chrysochloris asiatica | reverse complement strand
TCCACAATAAAAACCTTAAATAAAAAAATTTAAAAAAATCCAAGGAAACCAAAAAAATAACAAAAATACAAAACAAAACAAAAAAGTATATATCCTAGAGAAAATTTTGCACATGTATACAGGAGACATGTAGAAGAAGGATCTTAGAAATATTGTTTTTAATTAGAAACAAACCAAAACAGCTGGAAGCAATATATTGTTTATAGATGAAAGAATGGATAAATTATAAAAAATATCTGTGAATGCAGCTACATGGATCAACATAGTTAAATATAAAACACATACTGCTTAGTGGGGAAAAAACAAGTCTCTAATAAATATATAGCAATTTAATGTAAATATATAAATTTCAAAAGGCATAACCAAACCATATTTTAAAATAATTTACTTTATTTTTGTTGTTGAAAAGAAACACAGCAAAACATACATCAGCTAAATTTCTATGGTGCTGGATTGCAAAGTCAGTTTGAACTGCAAGGTCGTTGGTCCAAGCTCACCAAATGTACCTCGGAAACCCTATACAGGGTTGCTATGGATAGGAACTGACCCAACGGCACTTAACAACAACAAATGTACAATTCAGTGACATTGATTAGTTTCTTCAAATCATGAAACCATTGTCACCCTTCTTTTCCACGTTATTCCTCCATTGTTATTCACTGCTCCCTAAGCTTCCTAGCTAATCTCTTGTGTTGCTCTTGTCAATTTGAACCCATATCAATACTGTTGTTGTTATTACTAAGTGCCGTCAAGTTGATTCCAACTCATAGGGACCCTTATAGGGTTTCCTAGGAGTCCTGGTGTGGTGCTGTGGGTTTATGCACCAGACTGCAAAGCCGTTCGAACTGCAAGGTTGGCGGTTCAAGCTCACTAGCTGCTCCTTGGAATCCCTACAGGTTCGCTATGGGTCAGAACCAACTCGACGGCACTTCACAATAACAACAACATAAGGTTGTCGAGGAGTGGCTATAGTGCTTCAAAAGAGGACAATGTTCAAGATAGACATTCTTTACTAATTGTGCTAGACTAAGGAGCGGTAGTGTAGCATAGCGTAGTGGTTATGAGTCAGACTGCAAACCTCAAAGTCAACACTTAGAAACTACCAGCTTGTTCCTCGGAGAACAATGAGGCTTTTTGCTCCCGCAAAGATTTATAGCCTCGGGTCTCCACGGCACACCACCAGCACCATTGCTTGCAAGCCATATTTTTGTGGATTCCTACATATGTAGTTATAGTATAAAAGTATCTTTGTGAATGATAAACACCACATACAAACTAATAGTCATTCACGAGGACTACACAATGGTCTATGGCTATTCCACCAGGAATGTACAGGATCTCAGAAATATTCAGGGTTGCGCCTGGTTACTACTTGGACGGGAGACCACCTGGGAACACCCGGTGCTGCAGGCTTTTAAGAGTTCTGGTGTGGCATTGTGGGCTAAAGCGCAGGACTGCGATGTCAGTTTGAACTACAAGGTCGGCGGTTCAAGCTCACCAGCTGCTCCTCGGAAACCCTATACAAAGTCACTATGGGTTGGAACTGGCTGGATGGCACTTAATAACAACGGGGAAATAACAATAGAGAAGGAAATGGTTTTGGGAAGATCAACCATATTATTACCTATCCACTGCCACTGAATCAATTCCAGCAGGACGCAGAACTGTCCATAGGGTTTCCAAGATTGTAAATCTTTATGAAAGCAGACAGCCTCATCTTTGAACTGCTGACCTTGCAGTTAGCAGCCCACCACTTAATCCACTGTGCTACCAAGGCTCCTTACCCATATTATTGGGTTTTGTTTTTTTTCTTTTTTCCTTTTTAAAAACTTTGAAACAATGGGAAATGATATGCTTTGATGAAACTGCTGGTAGGTGCATAGTATTTTTTTCTATTATCTTTTCTATACAGTCATTTTTTGTATTTCATAATAAAATAGTATTTCAAAGAAAACAAATGCAAAGAAGAAAAACACTCACCTCTCTGTCTACCTTCAGCAGAAATAACTTATCCCTATTGGACTGCGAACCACAAGGTCCACGTTAGAGTCCACCTGCAGTCCCACAGGAGAAAGATGAGGCTTTCTGCTCCCACAAATTTAAAGCCTTGGAAACACTATACAGGGACACTATGAGTCGGAACCAACCTGACAACAATCAACAACATCCTTGCTTAGCTGCGCTCTTCCCAAGGCCTTGTGCTAAATATAACTGGGTTGGGAGGGTCCCTCTGGGATTTTCCCTCCCTGTGACTCAGCTGTCCAATGCTTGCAGGATGCTGGTCAACTTTGAAGAGCCTCACTCTGCCTGGTCCCCTAGGGGAGTAGTGGAGGTGTGCTGATTATCGGGGATGGGTCCCTTTACACACTCTCCCATTAGTTTCTACTACGCTTGTCACCCTTCTGCTGTCCTTGAATGCCCTGAGGGCACACAGTGCTGGTTTCTCTTTGCTTCCCCTGTGACTGGCACAAAGGAGGTATCCAAGATATATTTGTAAAATTGACTGGAGTCATTGTTAGGGACTCAGTGAACATAGCACATGGTGAAGCAGTGTTGGTTAGTGTTTCACCTTGCTTACCCCATCCAACTCTGGAACTAACATTCTCTGGTCATTTGCAGAGAACTGACAGCAGATATTCCGAATTTCTAGGAATTGGGTCTAAGTTCAGATAAACATTACAATCTGGGCCCTATGCCAATGATGAATGGATTCTGCTATATTTTCCTTTCTTTTTTAACATTTCAAGTCAAGCTATTAACCCCAACCACACATAGAAAACTTTCCTGTTCAGAAGTCACTTGAGCTACTGTCAAAAGCACCATTTCAGATTTTCCTATTTTTACCCCTGTATATAATCAATGGGAACACATTATGACCAAAATGGAGAAATATAAATTGATAAGAAAAAATTACAGGCATTTGCTTTTGTCTGAGCAAGTTAACAGAGTAAAAGTTGCCTAATGTGTAGAGTTATAATGGTTATACTGTAGGTTGGACTGTCTCCAGAAACATTGTTAAGTATCATCGAGTTAGTTCCGACTCATGTTGTTGTTGTTAGGTGCCATTGAGTCAGTACCGACCCATAGCGACCTTATGCACAGCAGAATGAAACACTGCCCATCTTGGGCCAACCTCATTGTTTTTGCCATGCTTGAGTCCATAGATGCTGCCACTTGGCCAATCCATCTTGTTGGGGGTCTTCCTCTTTTTCTCTGACCCTCCACCTTACGAAACATGATATCCTTCTCCAGTGACTGAACCCTGTATAGGGTTTCTGACCTTCTGGTTAAAACTGACTTTGAGATCGAGTGCTTATGTTACAGTGCCACACCAGGACTCCTGTCTAAAGGAATACCCAATGTTTTTTGTGCCAATTTTTAGGGAGAAAAAAAATATGTATATACTTTCAACACTCAAATTAGTTGGACTTGTATAAAACTTCCTTGGGTCTGAGTTTTCTAGAAATGTTGAAATATATAAGATACTATAAGCCCTTTCTCTGGAAACTATTAACCTGTGAATTCAATATCTTATTCTTTGTCATCCTCTTAAAAATTAAAACAATCTGTTCTCCAACTTAAAAGTACTATTGATAACTTTTTAAAAATCTCATTTCAGTCTTAACAACTAAGTCATATCCCTGGTCTTCCTTTCTCATAATGGAATCATAACTATGTTGCTTAGGTATATGATGTAACTTCAAGGTAAAATGGCATATGAGTTTTTGACTTTTTACTCATGCTGATAATAATCTATCATATATATATATATTCACATAAATATTACATTTTGTATTTTTAAATATCTCTGTGTATATGTGCATTTTACTATATGTAAATGATACCTTGATTTAAAATGGTTATTTTTTAACTTTTAATTGTAGATTGAGTAAAGTTCTACAGACCAGATCGATTTTCCATTCAATAATTCATATACATTTTGTTTCATCTCATGGATTGCAATACCCACAGCGCAACAACACTTATCCTATTTCTTCCCTATGTTCCTGTTCCCATTCTTTCTTCTTTCCTAAGCCTTCTGAGTTTTGTCTTTGGGTAACTGCTGCCCATTTGATCTCAAATGGTTGATTACTCTAAGGTATGTGTATCTCTCCAGTGTTGCGGTTCCACTTACAAAACTGTCTATTGTTTGGCTGGAAATTGAGTCATGAGGGTGACCATTAAGGGCCACAATACCAGGGATTCTACCAGTCTCTAATCAACCAGTAAGCTCTTTATGTTTAATATTATAAAAACTTTTTATGGTGAATTGAGTGAAGGTTTACAGAGCAGATCATCAGTCCCACTTTCAACAAATCATAAGCTTCATGTCATTACAATGATGAAAATCCCTTCCATGTACCATCAGTTAACAGTATTTATCTCTATTCACTTCAACTCTTGCACTCCTGCCTGTGTCTTACACTATCTTCATCTCTCCTGTGCCATGGCCCTCTTGTTGTATGTAGTTTTCCCCATCATCCAAGTTAACATGTGTCTACCATCTACCCAGTGAATACCCTTCCCTCCCGCCCCCTGGTAACCATCAATGAATGTTTCTTTTAGCAAGAAGATCTTTCCTTAACTTTTTACAACATTGGTCTCAAACAATATTTGTCATTTTGTGATTGACTAATTTCACTCAGCATAATGTCCTCCAGGTTATATTCAATGTAATTATTGCTAGATATGAATTGATTGCTGTTGTTTTGCTGTGTGTGTTTTTTGTGATGTGGCTAGTTTTTTTGTTCCACATATATTTCTGTACTAGTTCATTTGTTTGTGGGTTTTCTTTACATTTTCTTCATTGCTGTTGTTTTAATGCTTACTACATCTTTTTGGAGTCCTGGTGTCGTTAATGCACTGGACTGTAAAGTCAGTTTGAACCATAAGGTCAGCGGTTCAAGCTCACCAGCTGCTCCTAAGAAACTCTATACAGGGCCACTATGAGTTGGAACTGACTTGATGGCACTTAACATCTTCCTGATTTTCTTCTTTTTTATTTTCATTTATTTATTTTTTAGCTTTTAATCGTGAATTGAGTGAAAGTTTACAGACAAGATCACCAGCTGTACATTCAACAAATTATTCACTTTGTTTCATTTCAATATTATAATCCTTTCCATGTAACAACAATTATCCTACTTACGCCCTGTGGTTCCCATTTATGTCTTATATTTTACAAATGAACAAAGCAAAGGTATTATAAAACAAAAAAGTATATATTAATTTAGATATCTAATTTAAACACATGTATTAATTAAAAGGGCACATTCTTCAAGCCAGCCTCCTGCTCACAGGCACACAGCCTTACTCAGTCCAGGGGCCTAGAGGCCACAGCTGCTCTAGCTCTCTATGCTATACCCTATCACCTCTGCCACTGTCTCTGCTGTCACCACTTTTCTAGGTAGGGATCTCACGCTCTACTCATGCTCTTCCTTCTTGATGGTCCTGGGATCGTCTGTTCCTGAAGTGAAAGATTAACTACTCCCTCCTTTCAGTTACACATCTTCTACAATTACAGATGTGACAGTCACAATTAACCCTGCTAGCAATTATTCACAACTGAATCATAAAATCCTATCACCATCATCTATCATCCCCTTTCACCAGATCCATCAGGGAAACTATTCATTGGGGATTTACCTTACTCCCCTCATTCTGCAACCAAATTCACATATGAAAGTTTGTTAACCTGCCACTTTGTGCCCCATTTTTGATAACCAATGTCTAAATTCCTTATCCCTATCAACCCAGTCACTGGAGAAGGATATCATGTTTGGTAAGGTGGAGAAAAAGAGGAAGACCCCCAGAGAGATGGATTGGCAAAGCGGCAGTATCAATGCGCTCCAGCGTAGCAACAATAGTGAGGTTGGCCCAGGATTGGGCAGTGTTTTGTTCTGCTGTGCATAAGGTCGCTATGAGTTGGTACCGACTCGATGGCACCTAACAACACAACATCAACCCAGCACACTGAGGAAAAACGGTTGTTCCTTGATATGAAGAATCCTTCCATTCTGATTGTAATTTTGAGTTACTGCATTCATAGGCAAAAGTCTAGTTTGACAAATTGTAGCAATTTGTATTTGTTCTTGGTATCAAATATCTTTATATTCTTGGTTTGAGTTCTGATCAATTAGCCCGATGTGCCTCTTGTAGACAGCATATTGACGGATACTATTTTCTTATCCATTCTTCTCTCTATGTCTCTTGACTGGTGCATTTACTCTATTTACATTCAGTGTAATATTCATAGATATTCATTCATTGCTGTCATTTTGCAGCGTGTGTTTTTTTGTGGTGCTGATGGTTTCTTTGTTCCACATAATTTTCTGTACTAAGTTCATTTTGGTTGTGGGTTTTCTTCTCATTTTTGTTTCTGTTGTGTTAATGGTTACTGAATCTTTCTGAGTTTCCTAATTTTGATGTGAAGGTGTATTAATTTTCTTTGAAGTTACCCTGCAATTTATTACTATTTTTTTCCCTAGTTAAAGCAGTCTACTTCATCTTGAAATCTACTTGACTTCCTTGCCATTTGGAAGTTCTGTATGCACACCATTCTGTCTGTTTTCTTTGTAGTTGACTTCATTATAAATTTACATCCAGAGTTCCTTAATTTCTGTCTTGTTGGTTTGTCTTACTTTAAATACTTTTATAACTAGATTGAGTTCTGGGTGGTGCTACAATGTATGGTAATAGGTTGTTGTCTGCTTTTGTTGGTTCTCAGGCCAAAGAACATACCCTTCACCATTTTTTGTAAAATTGGTCTGTACATTGAAAACTCCTTTAATTTCTGCTTATCAGGAAATGTCCCCATTTCTTCATTATATTTGAAGTATAGCTTTGCTGGGTATATGATTCTTGGCTGGCAATTTTTTTTAAATGGGTTTTGTATGTCATCCCATTTTCTTCTTGCCTGCATGTTTTCTGCTGAGAAATCAGAGCTTAGTCTTATTGGTTATCCTTTGTAGGTAACTTTTCATCTTTCCCAAGCTGCTCTCAGGATTCTTTCCTTGTCTTTAGTTTTGGAACATTTGATTATGATGTGTCCTGGTTTTCTTTTGGGACCTTTCCTGTTTGGGGTTCATTCAGCTTCTTGTATGCTTATTTTCTTGTCTTTCATGGTGTTAGGGAAGTTTTCTTCCAACAAGTCTCGGGCAATAGTCTCTGTGCTGTTTATGGCCATTTCCTGTTCTGGAACTCTGATTATCTGTATGTTGTTCCTCTTCATTGTGTCCCTCTTAACTTTAGGCTTTCTTCGGATATTTTCATTCTTTTTTTTTTTTTTTAATTGTTCTTTAAGCATACTAGTATTGAGAGATTTATCTTCAAGCTCACTAATTCACTTCCATTACTTTGAATTTACTCCTTTGCCCTTTCAATGCATTATCCATTCCTGAAATCTTATTTTCTTGCATTTCTAATGGCAGGTTTTGCATTTTTTCAGCATTTTCATTTATTTGTCTGTTTGTTCCTGTAGTGTTTTCCTGAATTTTTCTAAAATTTTCTCTGTGTTCTCTTTGCTTTCCTTGATCTTTCTGTCAATCCTTTGAAAGTATCAAAATGTCATTCTTTAGAATTCTTTTTCAGTTAGTTTCATTACATTTTCTCCCTCAGAAAAGTTTTTTGGTTCTACATCTTGGCCATTTGATTGAGCTATTCTCCCTTGTTTCTTTGTTTGAACTAAAATTGTCTGTTGTCTCTGAGACACTGTGATGTTATTGTCTTTGTATTTAATTGATGATCATATATTGATGTGTTCTTAGGCTCTCACCAACTCTCCCCTGTGACTGTAGTCAGGGAATTGAGACATGTACTCCATTCTTATTCACTGTTTGTGCACCTCAGTTTAGGGGAGGTTTAGCTGGAGTTGGCTGATGTCTATCATTGATCAAGTGGCATCAGAGCTGATATTGGCTCTTGGAAAGTGAGTGGAACTGCAGAGGGTATGGTTGTGGCTCAACTGTATAGGTACAGTTGCTGTCTTCTGTCAGGTGGGGCAAGAGGAGAACATACACAGAGGAAAAGGGTGGAAATGAATACCAAGGAAAAAGACAAAGCAAAAGTAGAGATAGAAAGAATAAAAATCAAGGGAAGAGAAAGAGAGCAAGAAGGAGAAGAAATGATAAGGAAACAATAATAATGAAAGGAAAAATAGACAAACAAATGTTCATTCCAGTTATTGGGCCAGAGAAGACAAAATTCTGCAGGGCACCTGCCAGCCAAGGGACTCTTGAGTTGGTTGTAAAAGAGATGTGACAGCTGAGTTCCCAATCCTAGATGGAGTTCCTATAGGCCTAAGTTTTGTCTATGTTCAGGGTATTCAATCCAGAGTAGTTCCTGGAGCCCCTTCAGATTGCTAGTTTCAGAGGACAAGTGGGAACAGGGTGACTAACTAAATTATTTCTGCTAGTCTAATTCTGGCCTGGAGGCTCTAGGGATTCTGTAGATCTGGGGCATAGCCCACTTGAATCTAGGTGCAAAGGTGGCATAGTGGGCACCTGCTTCACATTGGCTCAACTACTTGGCTCTGAACTCCTAGAGAGCAGGTCTGTGCTGGTAGTAAATGAGGGTGGGGCCAGCCTCACCTTTGT
>NW_006408570.1:5243734-5245332 GCF_000296735.1 Chrysochloris asiatica | reverse complement strand
ACAATGATAGCAAGTATTTAGTGCATTATAGCTTATAAAGGGCTTTTCCATATATTATTTCACTTCATTCTCACAAAAACAATGTGGGGTAGATATTGGTTGTGGTTATGTGCCATGGAGTCAATTCTGACTCACAGCAACCAGCTGTAAATCTTTATGGGAGCAGAAAGCCTTATCTTTCTCCTGCGGAACAGCTGGTAGTTTTGAACTGCTGACCTTAAGGTTCGCAGCCCAATTCCTAACCACTATGCTACCAGAGCTCCTTGGGTAGATATTATGTATCCCCAATTTATAGATAAGTAAACAGGCTCAGTTGTCTTGCCTAAGGTTGTAGCTAACAAGAGGCAGTGCTGGGATTTTAACCTAAGGATTCTGGTTGTGGACTCCTGGTGTGGCGCTGTAGGTTCAGCACTGGACTGTGAACTACAAGGTCAATGGTTCAAACCCACCAGCTGCTCCTTGGAAATCCTATACAGGGTCATTATGAATTGGAACCAACTTTTAGCACATAACAACAACAACAACACTCAGCTTTGCCTCTCAGTAAGTATTCAATCCACTTCTCTAACCTTACCTTTGAAGCTCAGGGATCCAGGATTGTCCTATATGTCTGTTTCATTAGGTCTTCTGTATCTTTATTGTAGACAGTGTGCAGAGCGAGTTTTCCTAATCCACCATTTTACCAGAAGTCTAAGTCTGCTCTTAAGATTTTGAGGTTTGTCTCATGTTGTTTCTCTCACTCTATCAAGGATCTTCTAATGAGATCCCTTTCAGAGCAGCTGACACCATCTAGTAGACGGATGCCATCTAGGTTTTCCGGTGTCAGAGTCATACATGTTGCCAAAATGAAATGAAGGCTTGCCACCTATCACTGTAGTCAATCACAGGGAGAGATCCAATTCAAGCTTCATTAACAGAAAGCCAGCAGTCTGGAGGACCGAGAGAATAATGTCTCAAGACTGTCCTGTCTTTCACAAAGAGCGGACACATTATATAGGGTAAGTTACATTTGGATGTACACTTCATCTATTTTAACATCAAGATATCATTCTCTGGATAAAGAAACAGTAAGACAATAAATTTCCTCAAACATTCTATCTTTAGGGAAAATGAAACGATGAATCAACAAACTTCCTCAAAGATTCTATCTTAAGGGTCTTGGCTGCTTAATTCCTGAGACAATTGTCTGGGTGGGTTTAAGCAGTCCTGTTCTCCTTGTCTTGGTCTCCTTCTAGGACCATAAGGTCATCTTAGCTAATTTATAAACTTCCTCATTTGCATGGTCCTCACTTGAGCCTCAATGACTAAACCAATTCCATTTTGTTTAGGTCAGTAGATCCATGCTATCATTCTCCACTCTTATTTTTAGATTTCATTTCTATGAAATTTGCTTCAAATGAAAATAGTTACTTTGATCCTGGCATTGTTCTTTGGATCAAAAAAACTAAGCTTAGGTCGTGAAAAGCAACAGGTTTTACACAGGATGATACAACAAGGTGAGCATTGAATAAGCCACATATAAAAATTCTTATGACAATACCAACTCCAACCCTCTTTGTTAATGTGTGTAGCCACCCCAGATTAGGTAACCAAGACAA
>NW_006408570.1:5235574-5237304 GCF_000296735.1 Chrysochloris asiatica | reverse complement strand
TTGTTGAGTTCTAGGGATCAAGGTCTATGTACTTACAATAAGCTTGGTAGATTCATTCAAAGAATTCAGAGAGGTCTTCAGTTGGCTTCTGAGGAACTGCTTGTACCATGTTCAAGCTTTATGTTTAGGAACTCGCTTCTTCAGACCTCTGAGAATGCACCTTTTATAGTGCTCCAGCCTTGGCAGGCCCTGTCATTTAGATCGCAGTTTGGCTCAGTTAGAGGAATTGCCTTGACTGGAGCCATGGTCCTGTTTGGGTTTTTCTCCATGGATATGTGCTGCTTCATCCCATGCCTTATTTCAGACCAGCCTTCTTTCATCTCTGGTCAGTAGCATGGTCAACAGAGCCTAAATATCTGCCCAATAAGGATGATGAGTTGCAAAAATAGTGGTTATTAAATTGGTCACTTTGGTTGAGTCATCCTGTTGTGGCATTGTGGGTCAATGTGCTGGACCACAAAGTCCATCCAAACTGCAAGGTCAGCGGTTCAAGCTCACCAAAAGCAAAAAGTAATTTTATAAACAAATAGACAATCTGACACAGAGGATGAATAATTCAAGCTATAAGATCATATAATAATTTAAGGATCTATTCAAAGTTCATTATAATTTTTTCCCCCATAATCGAGATCATACATTGGCCAAGCCATATTATAGTAAAACACCATTTCCTTTGATGTCATAGGAAGGTAACCATACAGAAAGCAGACAGAATTATGCTCTACAGGGCTTTTTTTTGGGGGGGTGGGGGTGGGGTGGGGATTGAGGCATATACTTCCATTTTTCAGATACAGAGATTAACCTTAACAAAAACAGAAGGGACCCTTTTAGGAAATTATTTCCTGCCTACCATGCCCCTACATTCACAGCCAGAGTAAAGCAAGGGGTTCTTAAAGAGAAGGTGACAGTGAGTTCAGGAAACACAGGGCCAAAGACTCCCAAGAAAAAGATTCTTGGCAGCGCTGTTTGGAGTGTTCGTTTAATGTGCTCCTGGACTCACATGTTCAGGCAGCCAGTGGGCCTCCCAGCAACCAATATCACCCACAAAGGAAACCAGATTCCTTTGCTAATAATACTATTTATTGGAGAAGTCTGCAAGGTCCCCTGAGTGTGGTCGCCAGAAATGTTGCCAAACTGAAATGAGGGTTTGCCACTTATCACTGTAGTCAATCACAGAGACGAGAGAGATCCAATCCAAGCTTTATTAGCAGAAAGCTAGCAGTCTGGAAGATGGAGAAAATAATGTCTCAACATCATCCTGTCTTTCATAAAGAGCAGGCACATTATATACAGTAAGCTACATTTGGATGTTGTTGTTGTTGTTAGGTGCCATTGAGTCGGTACCGACTCATAGCAACCCTATGCACAGCAGAACAAAACACTGCCCGATCCTGGACCAACCTCACAATTGTTGCCATGCTTGAGCCCATTGGTGTTGCCACTTGGCCAATCCATCTCGCTGGGGGTCTTCCTCCTTTCTCTCACCCTCCACCTTACCAAATATGATATCCTTCTCCAGCAACTGGTCCCTCCTGACAATATGTCCAAAGTATGAGAGACGAAGTTTGGCCATCCTGGCCTCTGAGGAGCACTCTGGCTACACTTCTTCCAACACAGATCTGTTGGTTCTTTTGGCAGCGTATGGAACTTTCAATATTCTCCTCCAACACATTTGTATATACACTATACCTGTTTTAACATCAAGATAGCATTCTTTGGAAAAAGAAACA
>NW_006408570.1:5232122-5233799 GCF_000296735.1 Chrysochloris asiatica | reverse complement strand
CCTCTCTTTCTCCCATGAGGCAAACTGGTAGATTTAAACTGATAATCTTGTGGTTAGCAGCCCAACTCTTAATCCTTTATGCTACCATAGCTCCTTCCATAAGTATTCTGTTTTTAAGTGCTGTCAAGTTGGTTCTGACTCATGGCAACCCTATATAGGGTTTCCAAGGAGCAGCTGGTGGTGCACAGTCCAGTGCTGATCCTACAGCACCACACCAGGAGTCTTTCCACAGGCATGTTGTTGTTAAGTGCCATCAAATCAGTTCTGACCCATAGAGACCCTGTATAGGGTTTCCAAGGAGCAGCTGGTGAGCTTGAATCACTGACCTTGCAGTTCAAACTGACTTTGCAGCCCAGTGCATTAATCAGTTATGCCACACCAGGACTCCTTCTGAGGCATAGGGGTGTGGATCATTAAGGTTTTGTGTCAACTTGACTGGGTCAGGATTCTTAGTGGTTTTGCAATTAAGACAGTAATCTCCCATGAGGTCTGCTGTGAGCAGCCAATCAATTGAAAAAATGTTTCCTTGGGGTTATGCCCTGCTTCCAATATATTGGACACTGGAGCAAAACTGGCTTACTCCTTGCTGGGTCTGGATCCTGCATCTGGTCCATCACCTGACATCTGGCCTGTTATATTTACTGTCAATCCTGGAAGTCATCAGGAGCCTGTCATCATAACTGCCCACCCTGGATTCGTTCATCTCTTCAATCCAAAAACTGTCTTCCATCCTGCCCATCCTGGGTTCATCAGCTCCTGCAACTGCATGGATCAGGAGAAACCTTCAACTTGACATATGACCCCCGCCTGACATCTGACCCATGTCACTTGCCCACCTTTACAACTGTGCAAGCTATTTCCTTGATATAAACCTCTGTGTGTGTGTGTGTGTGTGTGTGTGTGTATTTGAGTCCCAATATGGCACTGTAGGATAAACCACTACTTGACAAGGTTCACTGGTTCAAACTCACCCAGCCACTCCTTGGAAACCCTATACAGTTGATATGAGTTAGAATCAACTCAGCACTTTACATCAACAATACCAGTTCTTCAAGACAATATTTAGAGACCTAGTATTGTGCTGTAGGATAAGCACAGGACAGGACAGCTAAATAAAGTCAGTGGTTCAAACCCAAACCTCAGAAGGTTCTGGATGGGACACCTAAGATCCTATGCTCTGCAAAGGCTTTGCAAGAGGCCTATTTCACTGGGCAAGTTGTAGAACCCCTTTTAGGTATTCCAACCAGGCTGAAGACGGGCTTACAAGTTTTCTCTAATCATGCTTTCCAACATTCCTTTCCATCCCACTCAAGTGTCTATTTTACAATAGTGGGCAAGGGAAACCAATATTCATAAGATAGCCAAGCATCTTAGTATTATTCCCCCTCTTCAAACTATGCCTAGATCCATGTATCACCTGTTGTTCGAAGGTTGAGCATGCATCACTATTTACCTCTGTCCCACTTCGCCCATGCAAACCTGTCTCAGTGTTCCCCTATCTACCTTGTTCTTCCACCTGCTTCCCCTTCTTGTATTGCCCTCCCCAATACTCAAACTATGATGTGTCTGCCCTTACCCTGTGCTCTACCATTGCCTCCCTCTACCTCCCCCAAACCCCTTACCCCAATCCCACCATTGTGGTTACCTTATATTCCATTAACTTTTCCCTCCATTTAA
>NW_006408570.1:5226069-5230415 GCF_000296735.1 Chrysochloris asiatica | reverse complement strand
ATTTCTTGCTTCTGCTACAAATTCCACTGACTGTAAACCTTCCAACTTTTTAAATACTCCTTTATATGTGTTTCAGAGTTCTGGGGCCATGCCCTCAGCCTGCTTAGTCCGGTGTTCTGTGTTGTTGATGATGGACCTCCTCACTGCACTTCTACCCTGTCCATCAACTCGTTTGTTCCTCCTCTTCATGAACATTTAAGACCCCAGCCGCTAGTCACCAAAGTAATATATAGAATACTGTCACTGGCTACATATTATGCTAGTTGACCATGGTGTCCACCAGCACTATGGTTCTGAGCCCCAAGGAGTCATTCCCTTAAGTGCAAAACCAGATTCTTTTGCAAATGAGTTACTTTACATTTTTTACATAACAGTTCCTTTGAAGCTTAAAAAAACAGCTTTTCCTCAATAGGCTTTATTTCCATCCATATTGAATTGGCTAAGTATTTGGATAAAACAAAGTAAGAGAGGAAACTATGGAGTCCTTGAAAGAGATGCTATATACTTGTATTTGGTTACACATAAGGTGTTAATTGTACTGTATTATAATACAGTACATAAAAATACCATTCATGTAAAATTACAAATATATATGCATAGAAAAATGTTTTGCTAGATCTTATTAGTATTATATTAGTATTTATTTTAGGCTCATGATATTTCAGATGATTTTTATTATCCTCTTTGTGCTTTCCTTATTTGTTTCAACATTTTACAATGAGTGTGTATCATTTTTACTAATGCAAGCAAATTATTTTTGAAAAACATCAAGAAAACAATTTCACATACAGGGAAACAATATTTGCCTAATTTTTCTTTTTTTTTTTTTAATTAAATGTTTACAGAAGCACACACACACATACACAAATAATACTTTCCTGAGTATTTGAGAAATTTTATAAAATAAACTAGATAAAATATGGATTAAATATGCACACATATATCAAGAAATCTATTTTCTCAGAGATTGGGCCTTCTAAGGGCAGGATAAAATTTCCAAGTGAATGTAACACTAAGGTGAGCTATTTTCTAAACTGCTACATAACTTTCCTACTGCATAGCTTTCTGAATGATGTCATTCAAACCTCTTCCTGCATCTGGGACTATTTCCAGTGGCTACATGTGGGAGCTTCCCGTTTTTGTTTGAAGGGAGTGATGTTTACTGGAAATGGAAGTCTACTACCAAGATCTCAGTTCAGATAGCTTTGTGGGAGCAGGAAAAAATGGTTATGACATAAATTTGGCCAAAACCCTTTACTTTCTCCCTTGTCAGTATCTTGTTTTGATAGGTTGACTTAGTTTTGTTCTGAAATTACCTCTTGCACAAACCTTAACAGGAAGGATATTAGGTTGTCTTTTTCCTACTTGTCTGCATTCTAAGACCCTCCACACAAACTGTTCTTTCCTGTTCCCTCCTCGATACACACCTGTCCACTCACTCATCCATAGGCAAGATAGCTGAGTATTACGCTGCTTTGTTCTCTTAGGTCTGGAAGAGTTTTACAACAATATTGATATGAGAACAAACGAGATAAAGGTATTTATTCAAAATCGAACAGATGGCAAGCAGCAGAATACAATGAAAAATCTAGGTTTCATATCTCTTAATTCATGGACTCTGGCTTAAAACTCATAAACATTGTTAAATTTTTTTTTGAACTGTTCATAAGGGCATCTTAGATAAAATACGTGTTCTTTGTAAAAGAATGCCCTATCCTAAGAACCAATTATATTTCAAAGCTGTTTATGTTAAACATCAGGTAATTAAAAAGAGAAGCCCCTGAATATAACTGAATTGTTCTATATTTGTGGGTACCCTGATTATGATTTTGTGATATCGAAAGCATCTACAGTTTTTCAAAAAGTTTCAAGATAAAAAAATTCTCAAATTAACTGAAAATTTAAACACTACTATATTTAAGGGAATCTTGGTGTGACACTAGACTGCAGAGTTGTTAGAACCACAAGGTTGGCAGTTCAAGCTCACCGGCCACTCCTCAGAAACCCTAAACAGGGTTGCTATGAGTTGGAACTGACTTGACAGCACTTAACAGCAGCAACAGCAACAGCAACTATATTTAGGAATTGAGAGCCCTGGTGTGACACCGTAGGATAAGCACTGGACCGCAAGGTTGGTTTGAACCATGAGGTCGGTGGTTCAAACTCACCAGCTGCTCTTTAAAACCCTATAATGGGTTGATATGAGTCAGAACCAACTCAAAGGTACTCAACAACAACAACAACAATAACCAGAAAATGTTGTTATGGGATTACCAGATAATTGTCAGTATCCTTTGGGGCACCACTGAGAATACATACCAGAAGACTGCAATATTCTGATTGTCAGAAAGGGAAAGAAAATAGAGAAAGAAAATTGTAGATAATTGTCTATAATCTCGATTTTAAGCAAGATCTTCAAATGATTTACTAGAGGAACAGTTTCAAGCACTAGGCAAAAAAGTAATGATTAAGACCCAGAATGAGTTCACTAAGAACAAGCCAGGATTGATGAATCGCCTCACCTCTTCAATAGGGTTATCAGCACAGTATCTCAGGGAAAGCCCACACCTATAAAGGATGTTGTAATTGATTAAATATTAAGCAAGGTTTCTAATGATATTCTTTTGGACAAGATAGAGAAATATGAACAGAATTCTGGCACTGAATGAATTAGTAGCCATTTGATTTTAGCCTCTGTTGTTAAGTATCATCAAGTCGGTTCTGGCTCATACCAACCCTGTATGTATAGGGTTTAGTATATTTGAACCAACAATCTTGCAGTTAGCAGTCCAGTGCTTATCTTACAGTGCCACACCAGGACCATATATACCTATTATGTATGAACTAACAAATTGATATCAAACTGTAAGGAAGTATAAGTATATAGTGGGGAGAGCCAGGGCTGAGTGCTTATTCTATCCCTTGTAAATATTTTTAGAACATATATGCAGAAGGCAGGTAATCAATTTTTTAGGTAATATTAAGTTAGATACAGTCTCGACAGCACATAACAACATTAAGTTGGAAGTAGGATGATTACTTGAGAATCCAAAAAGATCTTATCAGGCTGGATCAATAGTTTGAATTTAAAAATATGAAATTTAAAAGTGATTAACATAAGGTTAAAGAAACTTATATATGTAAAAGTTGTTTTTGCAGTAGGTAAGAGCCTTAGCCCAATTTGAGAAGCATAATGTGATTGCCAAAACAACCAATTAAGATACTAGGATGTATCTAAAGTCCTGGTGTGGTGCTGCAGGTTAATGCGCTAGATTGCAAGGTTGGTTTGAACCACAACGTTGGTGATTCAATCTTACCAGCTGCTCCTCAGAAACCCTATACAGGATTACTGTGAGTCAGAAACAACTCAATGGTACTTGACAACAACAACAGGGTGCATCTAGTAGTTGGCTCTTGAATATTTAACAACTGACTCAGTGGGGCGGTGGCGAGGGGGAGACTTGATTTATAGCACTTGTCGATTTCGGTAGTGTAGATCATTCCACTGTGGCCAATTGTAAGCTACCAACATGAATGCAGAGCTTGGAAGAACTGTGTAGTAACGTAGCGTTCAACAGTACTTCTTTCATATAGATCCATCACTTTATCTCTGTCAGTTTGTTGTACTGCGGTGGCTTACATTTTGCTGTGATGCTGGAAGCTATGCCATGGGTATTTTAAATACTAGTGGTGTCACCCATGGTGTATAGATTTCATCTAAGTATCCAGACTAAGACAGACTAGGCAAGAGAAACAGACCACTTCTGAATGGTTAGACACTGGAAACTATATGAATAGCAGTGGAAGACTGTCAGGTATTGTACCAGAAGATGAGCCCCTCAGGTTGGAAGGCACTCATATAACAAAAGTGGGAAAGAGTTGACTCCTCAAAGTACAGTTGACCATAATGACACGAATGCAGCAAAACTTTTGGGACATTCATTTGCTGATGGCACAACTCAAATGAGGAGAAACAGCTGTAAACATCCATTAATAATCAGAACATGGAATATATGAAGCTAGGAAAATTGGAAATTGTCAAAAATTAAATGGAACACATAAAGATTGCAAATGTAGGAATTAGTGAGCTGAAATGGACTAGTATTGGCCATTTTGAATCAGATAATCATATGGTTTACTATGCTGGGAACATCAAAAAGACCACTTCAAGTTCTATCTTGAAGTATTTGTGAAATTGATCAAATATGTAATCAAGATGCATCAATAATTTACTAGTATTGGAATAATTTATTGGAATAAATTACTAGTATTGGAATAATAGTTGGAAAATAAGGCCTTGGTGATAGAAATGACACTTGAGATCTCATGATTGTTGTTGTTGTTGT
>NW_006408570.1:5207989-5209957 GCF_000296735.1 Chrysochloris asiatica | reverse complement strand
ATGCCACATTCTTCTCCATATAATCCAGTTTCTCAGATTATTTGCTCAGCATACAGATTGAATACTTATGAATACTGTGGTGCACACCTTTCCTGATTTTAAACCATTCCATGCCCCCTTGTTCTGTTCACATGACTGCCTCTTGGTCTACATACAGATTCCTCATGAGCACAATTAAGTTTTCCTGAATACTCATTGTTCGCAATGTTGTCCATAGCTTGTCATGATCCACACAGTCAAAAGCCTTTGCATAATCAAAAAAGCACAGGTAAACATCTTTCTAGTATTCTCTGCTTTCAGCCAAGATCCATCTGTTGTCAGCAATGATATGATATTCCTTGTTCTACATCCTCTTCTGAATCTGACTTGAACCTCTGGCAGTTCCATGTTAACGTATTATTGCAGATGTTTGTGAATTCTCTTTAGCAAAATTTTGCTTGCATGTGATATTAATGATAATGTCTGAGGATTTCTGCATTCCGTTGGGTCACCTCTCTTTGGAATGGGCACAAATATGGATCTCTTCCAATCAGTAGGCCAAGTAGCTGTCTTCCAAATTTCTTCGCGTAGATGAGACAGTGCTTCCAATACAGTGTCAGTTTGTTGAAAATTTTCAGTTTGTATCTATCAGTTTCTAGAGTCTTGTTCTTTGCTAATGCCTTCAGTCCACCTTGTACTTCTTTCAGTATCTTTGGCTCTTGATCATACACTACCTCTTGAAATAACTGAACATTGACCATTTCTTTTTGTAACAAGTAGCCTCTCACATGAGAATAGCAGTTCTCCTTGGGATGATTTTCCTTCACTTAGTAGCTTCTGTCAGATCATTATCAGAAGAGTATGCAGGTGTTTTATTTTACACTCATGGTGTGCTGCTCTGTGTTGTTTATCACAACACTTTCCACAGAGTTCTTTTTCTCCCCACTTCCATTTCCAAAAATAGCAAATGACATTGCTTGCCCAAATTTCCACCTGAGATTTTGTTTTTCATTTTGAAAGAACTCAGCATGGGTGCTGAATGCTGCCTCAGCACCAACTGAACACTGGTGTTTAAACCAACCCAGGATGAAGTCAAAGGTTACACATCTCTGTTTGTAGCTGTGAGTCTGCCTTTATTCTTGGCAGGAGAAGAATGAATGTTGTGCTGTGTGAACTATATATGGAAATAACTTGATGTTCCTGGTTTTTGTTTTTAACATTAAATATGTTCCTGAAATTTTATGCGTACCTATATTTATCTCAAGGAGCTCTGGTAGCGTAGTGGTTACGAATCAGGCTGTGAACCTCAGGGACAACAGTTCGAAATTACCAGCTGTTCTGCGGGAGAAAGATGAGGCTTTCTGCTCCTGTAAAGATTTACAGCCTTGGAAACCCTATACAGGGTCACTACGAGTCAGAACCAATTCCATGGCACATAACTACAATAACATATTTATCTTGGAGTCCTGGTGTGGCACTGTGGGTTAATGCGCCAGAATGTAGAGTCGTTTGAACTGCAAGCTTGGTGGTTCATGCTCACCAGCTGCTCCTTGGAAACTGTATACAGGGTCGCTATGGATCAGAATCGATTTGATGGCACTTAACAACAACAAATATTTATCTTACAGGAAAGTCAAATTTACTTAGAATGACAGGTAAACAGGGTTGCCATGAGAAATGAGTAACTTTGCAAAAGACTTACCTTTTACATAGTTCTGTATGCTGTGAAAACAGTTTATCACCATCAGCCATCCCACAGAACACCAGACAAAGCAGATCCAGGGCAGAGCTCCAAAACTCAGAACCACAGAGCTAGGAATATTTAAAAGGTTTGAAGGCTTATAGCTAGTGGAACTTGTAGCTAAAGAAAGAAATCACGTGCTTTTGAATCTGCCGGGCTCCTGCAGATGAGCCCACAACCTGGGCGAAACCAAATGGCAAGACCAAGTGGGGGAGCAGACACACCACGGAAAAGTGCTGCAGGAACCT
>NW_006408570.1:5202749-5207164 GCF_000296735.1 Chrysochloris asiatica | reverse complement strand
ACACCTGACAATCATTGCTACATTTGATCTCATTGCAGCAGTCCCTGTGCCAATCCATCTCACAGAGGGTCTCCTACTTTCTAGCTGACACTTCACTTTACCAAGCATAATGTCCTTCTCCAGGGATTGGTTCCTCCTGATAGGATGCCCAAAGTATGTGAGACAAAGTCTCACAACCCTCATTTCTAAGGAACATTCTATTCTGGCTGTACTTCTTTCAAGACAGATGTGTTCTTTCTTCTAGCATTCCATGGTACTTTTGTTTTAATGTTTTTTAGATATTAATTTATTTTTAAAGTTTTTATTGTGAATTGAATGATAGTTTAGATGGGAGGACATTGGTTTTACACTCGTGCACTCATCGTTTCATTGCAATGATTACAATCCCCTCCATGCATCATCATTCAGCAGTATTTGCTTCTGTTCCCTCTGTTTTTGTTTCTATTTTTTTTAGGGGCGCATGGTACTTTCCATATTTTTACACAACACAGTAATTTGATCTTCCTTTTTCATTGTCCAGCTTTTGCATGAAAATTAGGTGATTGACAAGACTATGGCTTGGGTCAGGTTCACCTTAGTCATAAAAGTGACATCTTTGCTTTTTAACAGTTTAAAGAAGTTTCTTACACGAATTAACATGAATGTCATTACGCGAATGTATACAAATTTCCTGACTGCTGCTTCCATGAGGTCTGATAGTTGATCCAAGAAGAATGAAATCCTCGACAACCTCAATTTCTTTGCCATTTGTCATGATGTTGTTTAATGGTCCAGACACACACACAAAGTGAAAAGATAAATGACAAACTGGAAACAAATATTTGCAAAAGGCTAATTCCTGAATTTATAAAGAGCTCGTACAAATAAATAAGAAAAAGACAACTCAAAAGAAAATATGAACAACTAGTACAAATAGAATAAACTATGGCTTAACACTTGTAGTAAACATGACACTCTTAAATCAGAGGGGCTCTGATATGCAGTTTTGAGGTGCTAGGAGCCAGAACTGCAGTCTTGGTGTTTTCAAAGCAAAACGCTTTGAACATTATATTTTCCAAATCTATATTAAACTTCCAGTCCACAATGCATAGGTACCAAGTGTAAAGAGAGCTGCAAAAAGCTCCAAGACAGTGGACTTCAGGGAATTTAATAACCAGGAGAGCAGCAATTCTAAACAGTTCCAATGCAGTGTATTAAAGTGAGGGTGGTCAAGTTTAGAAAGGGAAGCAAGCCCTGAAAGGAGCTGATTGGTAAGAAGGGAAAACTAAAGAAAGGTGTAGAAAGGTGACATAATGTTAGAATTATGATCTTGGAATTTGACCATTAACAAAAATAGATAATCCATCCAAGTGGAGATAGATCTTATAAACCAACACACAAAAGCTCACAATCTCTGACTATACAATGTTGAAACTTAAAAAAAAAAGAGAGAGAGAAAAAAATCTAAGTGCTACCAAAGAAAGCCAAACCCATTGCTGTGGAGTTGATTTTGATTTATAATAATCTATGACACTTCTGGGTGGGTTGGAACTACCACTCTTTAGGTTAGTAGTAGAATGAGGTTAGTAGAGGAGTGCACATCATTTATACAAACCAGGGACTCCTCCAAGTTCTACTAAAGGTTTAATGAAAAGTCTCACTACCACCTCTCTACTAACAATCCCACTATTAACAATTTCTTACTTATAAGTACAGAAAAATATATTATGGTTATGTAAAAATTGTTATAAATATATCACACATAGCACACTTTAAAAAATGTATACACATGGATCATATGATAAATGTTCTGCAGCAGTCTGCTGCTTTGATTATGTAATAATATATCTTAAAGCTCAGTTTGACTAATTTAAAAAATCTCTGCAGAGTAGTATGTTGCATGGCTTTACTCTAATTTAACCCATCCATTATTACATAGCATTTAAGCTGTTTGGAACTTTTGCTGTTACAGACAATAGGAACAAACATAGCTGGCATATTTTTGCTTGTCTAAGTTAAGGAGTCCTGCTTGCACTGTGGCTTAAGCATTGGGCTGCTAACCTGGAGAAAGATGAGATTGTTTGTTCCTGTAAAGATTTACAGTCTTGGAAACTCTTACATAAAGTCACTGAGTTGGAACTGACTCGTTGGCAGTGGGTTGTTTTTTTGGTAAGCTAAGGTAGAGAAGCACGGTGGTTCTGTAGGATAAACACTGGACTGTGAACCAGAAGATCTGGATAAAAGTGAGGCTTTCTGCTTCCGGAATGATTTACAGCCTTGGGAAGCCTGTACGTGGTTGCGGAGTGATAACCAACTCAATGGCACTTAACAAAAATAACAATGAAATAGAGGAGACCTGGTGGTGCTGTGGCTAAAGCGCTTGGCTGCTGATCGAATGGTGGGGGATTCTGTAAAAACTAAACTAAACCAAACCCAATGCCTTAGAATCTACTCCTCAGTTTTGTTGTTGTAAGTGAGGTCCAGTAGGTTCCAACTCATAACCACCCTGCATAGGGCTTCCAAGAAGCGGCTGGTGGATCGACTAATGTAGGTTCAAACTACTGACCTTTTGGTTAGCAGCCCAACATGATAACCCACCAAAGATTGTTGTGAAGTGCCATCCAGTTGGTTCTGACTCATGGCAACCCTATATAGAGGTTCCAAGGAGCGGCTAGTGAGTTTGAACCACCAATCTTGAGGTTCAAACCGGCCTTATGGTCCGGCGTTATCCCACAGCGCCGCACCAAAGATTCTAGCCTTGGAAACCCTGTGAGGCATTTCTAATATGTCCTCTAGGCTCACTATGAGTCGAATCCGCTCCATGGCAATGAGTTTGGTTTTGGTTTTAAGGTAAAGTAAATGTTTGAAAATGGAATTGCTGGGTCAAGGAGCGTGCATGTTTTGTAGAGTTGTTAAGTGCACTCCAGTCGTTTCCAAATCACAGCTTCCCTGTATAGGGTTTCCAGGGCTGTAAATCTTTATGGGAGCAGAAAGTCTCATCTTTCTCTGATGGAGCTGCTGGTAGACTCAAACTACTGATCTTGTGGTTTGCAGTCCAGTGCTTATCCTATGAGTCATTGCGTTTTCCACGTATGTTTCACATGTTAACAAATATTCTGAAATTGTCCTTCCACCCCCACCACAGCGTGCTGGTCTACACGTTCCTCCACCATGCCTCACCTTACTGCTTATTATGCACTCTTCCTGCTGTGTGTCTGCTGTTATAAAAACTTTATCAACAATTTGTGTTGTTGTTAAGTGCCATAGAGTAGGTTCTGACTCATAGCGACCCTGTATAGGGTTTCCAAGGAATAGTTGGAGGGTTTGAACTGCTGACTCTGTGGTTTGCTGATCCTACAGAGCCACACCAGGGATGAAAATAGTATCCCATTATTGTTTCCCCCTGCATTTTTCTAGGTATAATTAGGCTGATGCTCTTTCCATGTGTTTATTGATTACTTTATTTCTTTTTTCATTGTTGTACTTGTTGATAGTTTTATTTTTGTCTGTAAGGTTGACTTTTTCTTATTTATTTCTGTGAGCTTTTTATAAATGAAAAAATTAACCCTCTCTCTCTGGTAGCCTAGTAGTTACGAATCGGGCTGCGAACCTCAACGTCAGCAGTTCGAAACTACCAGCTGCTCCGCGGGAGAAAGATGAGGCGTTCTGCTCCCATAAAGATTTATAGCCTCGGAAACCCTGTACAGGGTCGCCATGAGTTGGAACCGACTCCACGGAACATCACCACCACCAGTATCGATGTGTTTCAGATATTTGTTCTCAGTTGTCATGTATGTTTTCATTTTGTACATAGATTATTTTTCTATATATTTTAGTTCTTATGGAAAAAAGCAAACATAAAAAATGAACAAATAGAGAATAATACTTCATATACCTATTTACCAAGTTTCTCCAATGACCAGGTCCTGTGTCATTTGTTCTCCCAGACATTAGATCACTTTATTCACAATGTATCTCTAAAACTATTTTTTTACAGCTACATAATATTGTTATCACATATGTACATGTCATTTTAATATAAAAACTGCTCATTTCTATGCAAATTGATCAATTATTTTCTAAATGACTTCTGGATTTTTGTGTCATGCTTAGAAAGGCGTTCTTTATTTTAAGATTATAAATTAATTCACCCATACTTTCTTCTAAAACTTTTTTTTTTTAATTCAAAAACTATTTATTAAGTTAAAAATTATTGTCTAGAATACACAGAACTCTGATAGTCTAAGAAGAAAGGAGTAATCAGTGCCAGGAAGGATTAATCCTCTGCCCGTACTTCTTGGACCCTATCTCACTGGAAGCCCATCTGCCTCCAAAAAGCACCATTTGTAACCCAGCTCCAGAGCTTTCCCTCTGGACTCTCTAACCTCCTAACCTAGTCTGCTAATACACTGGACTTCCTCTTTAATTTTTTTTTT
>NW_006408570.1:5200980-5201819 GCF_000296735.1 Chrysochloris asiatica | reverse complement strand
GTGGGAATTATTTCTGCCCCCACCCACACTCTTAAACTAAACTTTGAAACCTTGTAAGTCAGTCACTTCGTGCCTTTATCATCCCCTCATTTTAGGTAGACAATGTCTAACTTAGGAACTCTGGTAGCGTAGTGGTTATGAATGGGGCTGTGAACCTTAAGTTCAGCAGTTCGAAACTACCAGCTGTTCTGCAGGAGAAAGATGAGGCTTTCTGCCCCGCTAAGGATTTACAGCCTTGGAAACCCTGTACAGGGTCACTATGGGTGGGAACCGACTCGACAGCCCTTAACAACAACAACAATGTCTAAGTTGCCTGTCCCTATCTACTCAGTGTACATACAGAGGGGATAGCATTGGTACTTGATATAAAGACTCCTTCCCTCTCTGTTGGTATTTAGAGTTACTACCTCCATGAGTATAGGCCATGTTCATCAAATTGTAGCACTTTACCCTTGTTTCCTTGTAGTGGTGAATCCATGTCTTAGAAGCACCCGTAATGATTTTTTTTTAAAGAAACTTTTATTTTCCTTCCAGTATTGGTCCAAATTTTGTTTGCAGATGTCCAGACACTTCTGTTTATGCTCTTAAACAGCTCCATGAGCTGTTTTGGTATCCGTCTTGCATAAGTTTTTCTCCTGCCATGGATTCATAGGCAAAGCCATGGCTGATTTGCAAATTATTTGCCACAAAATCCACTGTCACTTGGCTATTCAACAGGATCATTTCACATGCATGCTCTGTTGTCATCAGCTGTGAGCATGAATGGGCATTTTAATATAACTGGAATGCAGATAAATTTTGACATATATATTATATATATGTTGTTGTTATGTGCCATG
>NW_006408570.1:5199314-5200614 GCF_000296735.1 Chrysochloris asiatica | reverse complement strand
AAGACAGAGGTGCATTCAGGGCACTCAGTTCAGAAGTAGTTCATGGAGGTCCTTGATGGAGCTGGTTTCAGTGTCTGTTAGGATAACAGGGTAGCTGGGGGCAGAGTGGTTGGTGAAGAAGGTACCTGCTGGACTAATCCTGGCCTGGTGGCTCTGGGAGCTTTGGAGTTCTGGAGCCAAGGCTGCCTGAATCCAGGCACCACCTCACACTAGCATTGCTCCCAACCGCATGGCTCCAAACTCCCAGAGAGTTGGGAGTAGATGAGGGTGGGAGCTGGACACACCTCTAGTCACCAGGGGACTGTGAGAAAAAAAGAAGGAATCATACCTTCCCTGTCACTTATGTGAATCTGCTCTGCCAGGCCACTTTCTGTCACCAAAGCTGCTCACAAAAGTTAAAAATTGTCACACCACACTCACGAGTCAGTGTTCCTTTCTTACCATCCCTGCTCAGCTTCTCCTCTCAGCAATCACTCAAACCACATCTCTAATCTTTTCCCTGAAAATTCAGGGCTTCCAGGATTTTCATCTGCGTCTGTTTCATTTGGTCTCTCCTATGCGCATTGAACTGCAAAGTTGGTTTGTACAGCAAGGTCAGTGGTTCAAGCTCATCAGCTTCTCCTCAGAAACCCTCTACAGGGTCTCTATGGGTTGGAACCAACTCGAAAGCACTTTGCTATAGAGGGTCTGTGTAGTGTGTGTCTTTTTTTCTTTTTCACAAAGCACCATCTGGTAGGACCTTCCCTTAGCCAAAAATTAATCAGTAACAGGAAGGCAGAAATTCTACCACTGAATCCCCATTGCCCCACGTGAAATAGGCTGAGCCCATTGCTCTCAAGTAGATTCCTACTCATGGCAATGCCGTGTATTATTTCCCCCCTGTAATCTTTAGATTTCCAGACCCCATTTCTGTGGCACCACTAGGTTAGTTCAAATTGCTAACCTGTCCATTAGTTGTTGTTGTTGTTGTTGAGTGCCGTCGAGTCAGTCATAGCGACCCTGTACAGGGTTTCCAAGGGTGTAAATCCTTACGGGAGTAGCAAGCCTCATCTTTCTCCCATTAGTAGTTGAGTACAAACTGTTTGTGCCTCCCAGGGACCGGAAGTAGTCTGGGGAGATGTCATATAGGAGAAAAGACCCCAAACTCAAATGTATTTTATAAAGACTCCTTAATAAGTACATCTCAAGGAGCTCTGGTAGCATAGTGGTTACGAATCGGGCTGCGAACCATAAGGTCAGCAGTTCGAAACTACCAGAGGTTCCTTGGGAGAAAGATGAGGCGTTCTGCTCCCGTAAAGAT
>NW_006408570.1:5195014-5198567 GCF_000296735.1 Chrysochloris asiatica | reverse complement strand
ACTCGATGGCACCTAACAACAACAAATAGGAAGAAGATGAGATTTTAAAAAAATACAAATCATTGGATAAGGGAGACCACGAACATGAGACCCTGATGGTGTCTGAAGGATTCACATACTTATGGTTGATTCATCAGGCACACAGATTAAAGGAATTTCATCACCAAAATCATGAATCATAACTGGTGGCATATCAATTCATCACAGTTGCAGTCTAGAATACGGAAGTGGGAAGGGCACTATTATAGATTAGAAAAGTTGACAGGATTGGTTGTGGGGCCCTCCAACCACCTTGATCAGGGCATGACTCAGGACCATGATTCTCTGATACCGAAGACTTTCCCAGACCAAATGTCTTTGGAGTTGAGGCTCTAACTCAGGACCTTTAAAAAGTGCTCCCTGTGATCCCTCCTACCCAGGGCCTTCCTCAGCACCAGGTGACCTGGGCCCTCATTGTGCCCTGAACTGCTCATCTAAGGCCTAAACTCTAAAACTGCCTGAATCCCTACAGCGCATGTCCTAAGAGATTTGGCTTTCTACCAGGAGACAGGTAAGTTGAGCAACTTACACTATCTGTGTGATCCCTTCTGTCTGAGAAGTTTCAACAGGGATCTTCTAGGGAAGGAGGTTAGAATCAAAGGGAGTTGTTTCAATGGTGAGAGGTCTGGCTGGGGACATGGGAACCACAGGAGTGTATGTTAGCTTGGTCTAGCATAGCTCAGCATTCTCTGCATTTCATTGCAGATGTTGATTTGGAAAGTCCCTGGTTGTTTTGCTTCTGGAGTCACCTCTCACCATGGGGCTCCTCTGTGGAAGGACAGAGCTCATCAATCACATTCCCCAAATGTCAACCTCCTACGGTGTGACCCTAGGAGAACCTTGCTTTCCAAAGACATAAAGAAGCAAGCGCTCCACCACTTGCTGGATGAAAGCTTGAACTGTTAGGCAAAGGCCCTCCCTGCTGGTCACAGTTCCCAAAAAAGGCTGCCATTGGAAGATCAACTGAACTATAATCTTCTCACCACCCACCCACTCACCCCCATTGCCACCCATCTTCTGGATGGTTATTGTTTCATCCTTCCTTCTTCATTCCCCTGAAGTCTCTTAGACTTTCTTGAGAGATTTCATTCACTAGCCAGGAACTAAATTATGAGAGTAAGTTAAAAAGTATTGCTACAAAAAGAGGTGAGAGGTCGATCTTACAGTCCTGGAACGGAGGACCATAAAGGACCTGGGACCATCAAGGGAGAAGACTGGAAGCAGAGTGTGGGACCCTACCCAGAGAAGTGACGCCAGAGATGGAGGCAGAGATGATTACATGGAGAGACAGAGCAGCTGAGGTCTCTAGACTCATGGAGTTAGAGGGGTTGTTTGCTGGCGGCTGGTAGGCAGGCTTGCAGGGCATGCCCTTTAGCTGTTTGAATGATTGTATATTACTGAGTGTTTTGGTACACATCAAAAAAAAAACCCCACAAAAAACAGTGAGGAAATAGAAGCAAAAACTTTTGAATGATGAAGCATGCAGGGATTTTAAGCATTGCAATGAAATGAATACGATAGGATAAGTGTAAAACATGTGTTCCACCATGTAAACTATCACTCAATTCTCAATAAAAACTTTAAAAAAAAAGTATTGTTACAAAGTCCTAGAAACTTACATTAAACAAAAGTATCAGAATGTGAAGCTGCTGTTTCCTGGCATACTCTCATAAATCCTAAGTCTATATACTTCTTAAGGAGCTCTGCTAGTGTGTTGTTGTTGTTGTCGTCGTTAAGTTCTGTTGAGTCAGTTCCAATTCACGGTGACCCTGTACAGGGTTTCCTAAGAGCAGCTGGTGAGCTTGAACCACCGAGCTTGCAATTCAAACTGACTTTTCTTTTGTGGTTGCTTGTTTTTCTTAACGAGATGGATCGGCCAAGTGGCAGCATCAATGGACTCAAGCATGGCAACAGTAGTGACGTTGGCCCAGGATCAGGCAGTGTTTCGTTCTGCTGTGCATAAGGTCGCTATGGGTCGGTACCGACTCAATGGCACCTAACAACAATAACAGTGTTATTTATTCTACCATGGTCCTGGATCCTGCTTCCTTTCCCCACTGATGTGGGCTCTTGATGAGCTAATGGCCCAATTCTTTACCCTTCATCTGTTTACTGTTCAAATCCTACTCTTCTCCCTTCCTCTCATCCTGCACTTATCAGCTGTTGGGTTTGAATGGCTGACCTTGTGGTTTGCAGTCCAGTGCTGATACTACAGTACCACACCAGGAGTCCAATTGGCATGGTCACTCATAAATGGCCGCCCAGTTCTATGAATAAATATGACACATTCTCCCACCTCTGAAATCCCAGTAAAGCTTCTGTTCAGAGAGTCAAGGATTAAGCGTTGCATTAAGACCTTCCCATCTCCACCTGGAAGCCTCTTTCCTATAATAAGCCTTTGCTTGTGTAGAAATTCGGCCTCATCTAACAATACTTCATCAGCAGGGCAGATGTATGCCCTCCCAAAGACAAAACTACTTTGGCTACTTTGAGCAGCAGCTAACAACAGCAACAACATACCTTTCCAGAGGTGTTTCCATCTCTCTAACCCTTCCCTGAAGAATTCAATTTACACCAGGTCAAAACGACAATTTAAGCATTGTCAAGGAACTTAAATAATGTTCATTTTAAATGTTCTTTGAGTTTAGGGGTAAAAAGAAGTCTGAAGGGGCAAAATCAGGGCTGTAGGGTGGATGAGGTAAAGTTTTCCAAAGAAATTCTGCTACCTCCGAAGCATGAGCTGGTGCACTGTACTGATGCAAAAAAAAAAAAAAAATTCCTCAGCACAAATTTCTTGGCCTTTTTCTCACCAATTCAGTTTTCAATTTTCTTAAAATTTCTTCATAATAAGCCCCCATGATTGTCCTGTGCCTTCTGAGAAAATCTACCAAGATTTCTCCTTTGAAATCCTTTTGAAAAGAGTCACCATAACCTTCTAAGCTGACCTCTCTGCTTTGAGTTTACTTGTCGTCAGAAGACGCTGTTTTGATTGGACCTTTGTTTTTGAAGGCATCCTGAGAAGGCCAAGTCAAGCCTACTACTGAGAGAACTTGTCTGTAGCCATCTACTGATTACACGCACGCATGTTTAAACATATTTTGTTTGGAATAATGCATGTACAAACTGGAACTTTTGGACTTATCCTCACCTATTTAACTTCCTCCATAACATGCTATTTCAGCTATGCTTGGGAAATGCTATACTGGATTTAAGGTCACTGGAAGAGGTCATAGAATCACAGGAGCTCAGCCTTGCATAATTACTTGCACTTAACGGACCTGCCCCACCTTCCTTTGACTCAAACTTTACACCTGCTTTTCCCTTTCCCTGGAATTCACTGCCCTTCTCTCTTTCTAGGCATACACACACACACACACACACCTGAGTGACTTCTGTTTGTCCTCTAGGACTCAAGTTAGGCATTATCTCTATTTTTTAAAAAGTTTTTATTGTGAATTGAGTGAAAGTTTTACAGGGCAGATCATCGGTTTTGCATCCAACAAATCATACGCTT
>NW_006408570.1:5190698-5193924 GCF_000296735.1 Chrysochloris asiatica | reverse complement strand
AGGTGATCAATAAATATTGATGAGTTGTTGAATGAACAAATGAATTCTTGGTGCTGCTGTGTGCACTGATTCTCAATCTAGCTAAGAATGAGACTCCTCCCCAAATAACCAAGCAAACAAGGTAATATTTCCTGAGAATGTAGTTTCAATTCCATTTAGAATCTATTTCATATGATTAGGACTTGTTCCAGGAGGGTTGGGAATTGGGATTAACTGTGATCTCGGCCTTCAAGAAACTTTTCAGCTTTGTGAGGGTAGTAGTAATATTACTCACCTTCTTGTGCCACTTCCAATCTTGCAGCCCTGCCCTCCACGAACCATTTACATGCAGGCTTCTCCACCTGCCTGTAGTCAAAGGCCATAGATGAAAGAGTATGGAGCATAAGCTAAATATTTTCAGGGTGAGTAGCTATTAGTGGGTGATGGACTAACTCACCAATGGAAATCCGTAAGTGAAGAATTATCATCTTTTTGTCAAGAGACCACCTGAATTTTGTATGAAGGCAAAGTTCATTCCTTCACACCTCGCCTGCCACTAGATGGCAACCTCGCCCAGGTACTGGAAACAGATCTCTGTTGCCAAATCCATCACAACTCATATGCAGTATAGAACTGCCCTTTAGCGTTTCCGAGGCTGCTTCTGCAAAGATTTACAGCCTCAGAAACCCTATACAGGGTCATGATACTTAACAACAACAGTAAATTCTGGAAGCCAACTGCCACATCTTTTTCACCGCAAAGCGACTAGTGGGTTCAAACTACCAACTTTTGGGTTAGCAACTGATTTCTTTAACCATTGTGCCAATAAGGGTTCCTTTGAATCAGACCGCTGAGGACTAAACTGGAGAAGCAGAGAACGTTGGGACCCAGTAGCTGCCTGTGTGGAAAGGAGACTAGTTTACCCCAGCATCTTTATTATGTGATTTTGAGGTACCTTAGGAGTCCTGGTGTGGCTCTATAGGATCCACACTGGACTGCTAACCTTAAGGTTAGTAGTTCAAATCCCCAAGCCATTCCTTGGAAACCCTATGCGGGGTTGCTATGAGTTGGACAGACTTGATGGCACTTAACAACAACGACAACATAGCCCTGTCATGCAATTTTATTAAATGGAATACAGCTTCATTTTGTTGTTGTTGTTAAGTGCTGTTGAGTCTATTCCAACCCATAACCCTGTATAGGGTTTCCAAGGAGCAGCTGGTGAGCTTGAACCACCGACCTTGCAATTCAAACGACTTTGCAGTCTGACACATTAGCCCACAGCACCACACCAGGACTCCATGTCGTTGTTATTGTGTGCTGTGGAGTCGGTTCCAACTCTGTAAGGGTTTCTGAGGCTGTAAATCTTTACGGGAGCAGAATACCTCATCTTTCTCCTGCAGAGCAGCTGGTAATTTTGAACTGCTGACCCTGAGGTTAGCAGTCTAATTTGTACCACTACGCTACCAGAGTGCCATAGCAGTTGTCAAATTCAATTGGAGTCTTTTCTCCTTTTGTTGAGGGTCTCCTTCATCTGATTCTATTTCAAGCTGCAGATGTTTAAACCCAGGAGACCCAGGTGAAACCACAAGGAATTCAGCACTCTGGTACCCATGAGAAATACACTGTTGTAGTTTAGCACTATTGAGTCAGTTCAACTCACAGTGAACTGATGCTGTTTAAACCCAGGAGACCCAGGTGAAACCACAAGGAATTCAGCACTCTGGTACCCATGAGAAATACACTGTTGTTGTTTAGCACTATTGAGTCAGTTCAACTCACAGTGACCCTGTATAGTGTTTCCAAGGAGCAGCTGGTGGGTTCAAACCACTGACCTTATGGTTAGAAGTCCAGTGCTTATCCTACAGTGTCACACCAGGACCCCATGAAATATACTAGATGGCCTTATTTGTAACATAATGAGGTGTTGGCTTAATAAATCCTGACTTCAGAAAACCAATAGCTACTGATTATTTTAGCTTTTTTTTTTTTTATTTTGGGCATAATTTACAAATAATTAAAAGAATGTAATTAAAGGTATGCTATGATAGAACAATGGTTAAGCCCTTAGCTGCTAACTGGAAGGTCTACAGTTTAGTTTAAGCCTGTCCAGCGGCTCCGAGTAAGCAAAGACCCGGCGATCTGCTCTCATAGGAAAGATCACAGCCTTTACCTATGGATCAGCTCTCCTCTGTGCTAGAGGCTCACTGTAAGTCAGAATTGACTCGGCACACCACAATGACAGGATAGTTCAGTGAGTTTTTATAAAGTACACACCAATGTAACACCTACCCCAATTATGACAGAATTTCCATCTACCTTCATAATCAACTCATTGTGACCTAAAAAAAATTCAAGATCCAGAGGCCTTGGGGATAATGTACATTATAAGAAGATAAATGTAATTCTTACACATAGCTTTATGTTTGGGTTGGAAATGTAAAGGTAGATGTTTTTAGCAAAAGGAGGCGAGTGATTGACTTTGCAGTCTAGGAGCAGAGACCCCTGGGACCATCAAAGGAGAAGAGCAGAGAGAGTGGGTCCTTACCCAGAGAAGCAGTGTTGCCAGAGATGGAGACAGAGACAATGACGTGGAGAGATGGAATGGCTGAGGACTCTAGACCCAGAAAGGGAGAGGAGCTGTGTGCTGACAACCAGGGGCAGGCTTGCAGGGAATACCCTTTGGTTTGTTGATGATGTATGGAGGGGATTGAACCATGGCAATGAAATTATATACAATAGGATGAATGTAAAACTAATGTTTTCCCATGTAAACTATCACTTAATTAACAATAAAACATAAAAAAAAAAATCCTCCAGGAATTGATGGAATACAAATTGATATTGTTCAACAAATTGCTGCAGCACTGGAGGTACTCACCATCTAGGCCAAGAAATTTGGAAGACAGCTACCTAGCCAACTGACTGGAAGAGATCCACATTTGTGCCCATTCTAAAGGGAGGTGAATTGATGGAACGCAAAAATCATTTGACAATATCATTAATATCACATGCAAGTAATTTAGTAATTTCGCTAAAGATAAGTTTAAAACAGCTACAACAATGCATTGACAGAAAACTGCCTGAGGTTCAAGCTGGAGTCAGATACGGATGTGTAATGAGGGATATGGATGCTGACGTCAAATGGATCTTGGCTCAAAGCAAAGAATACCAGAGAGATGTTTACCTGTGCTTTATGGACTATGCAAAGGCATTTAGCTGTGTGGATCATGACAAGCTATGGACA
>NW_006408570.1:5188871-5189968 GCF_000296735.1 Chrysochloris asiatica | reverse complement strand
AAGTACAGCCAGAATGCTCCTTAGAAATCAGCATGGCCAAACTTCGTCTTTCATATTTGGGACATATTATCAGGAGATACCAGGCCCTGGAGAAGGAAATCATGTTTGAGAAAGTGTAGGGTCATCAAAAAAGAAGACCCCCAGCGAGATGGAATGGCTCAGTGGTAGTAGTGATGGGTTTATGTGTAACAACTGTGAGGATGGCACAAAACCAGGAAGTTTTGTGCATAAGGTCACTACGAGTTGGAACCAACTTGGCGACATTTAAGAACAACATACCAGGTCTTGAAGGTTTACTCCTATGTTTATTTTAGGAGTTTTATGGGTTTTGCTCTTATAGATTATTGATCCATGTTTTATTAAAATTGTTATATGGTGAGATGTAGGGATCCATTTTTATTCTTTTGCATGTGGAAATCTAGCATGATTTGTTGAAGCAACTATTCTTTTCCCATTGAATGGACTTGCACACTGACAATTTTGTTCAAGGATAAGTACAGAACAGGCAGCCTGGGAAAAATAAAGACAGTGACTCTCTCCAAAGGGATTTGGAGATATCTCTTTCTGGAGATATTTGGGTAGTAAAGTTAGTGACTTAGCCCTTCCTTCCCCAAGAAACTTGTCTTACACTCTACGGTAATAAAGATAATATGTCTCTGGTGGGATGGGTAGAGTTGTGTTTGTTATCAGTTCCCTAATAAAACAGGAGATTTCCTAGGTTCAATATTCCTCAACTGAGACACACACCCACTGTGTGCCTAGTATCTACCTGGGCTTACTGTCACATTGTCCCCATGGGACATGGGAGCAAGAGGAACATATGCAAATATGAAGCCCATGAAGCTGCCTACTGTGCTGTGAGTAATAAACTGTCTACATCTATTTGGACTTGGTGGCTTCTTACAGACTGAAACTATAGAACCATGGCAAGTCATTCTAGTAACTGCAGTAGTTTATAGTACTTCTGGATTGCTTGACAATAATCCATTAGCAATGCTGATACTGACCAAAAGATTGACAAGCGGAACCCACCCAATGTCTCCATAAGAGAAAGACCTGAAAATCTGCTACCACAAAGATTACAGCCTAGACTGGCT
>NW_006408570.1:5183495-5188106 GCF_000296735.1 Chrysochloris asiatica | reverse complement strand
GATTCCGACCCATAGCAACCCTGTACAGGGTATCCGAGGCTGTAAATCTTTATGAGAGCAGAAATCCTCATCTTTCTCCAGTGAAACAGCTGGTAGTTTCAAACTGCTGACCTTGAGGTTAACAGTCCGATTCATAACCACTACGCTACCAGAGCTCCTTAAAGAAGTATAGTAGGTAAGGCAAAATTGTGTCTCCATCAAAGGCTCCCAAGACCTGCTTTGTAAGTAAATGTGTTTGGGATAATGGCCCTGAGAAATTGAGGGGATTCGATAGCCACCATGTCACCATCTATATTCAAATTCATGACTCAGTTGTAGTTATCAAATGTTTACCTGGAGTCCTGGTATGGCCCTGTAGGACAAGCGCATGACTGCAAGGTGGGTTCTAACCAGAGGTCACCAGTCCAAATTCACCACCTTCTCCTCAGAAACTATACTGGGTCACGATGAGTTGGATCCAACTTGATGATGGTACTTTAATAACAGCAACAGCAATAACTAGGAGGCAGAAGTTAACAACAGAAGGCTTGGTTCAATCCCACTCTCTATTTGAGACTTTTTTTTGGAAATTGGTTCACATTCTGTTCTTGGGGTCCTGATTTCCCTGCAATGACTGGGTCTTGGTTACTTAGTTAAAGTTCATCATGCCTAACTCTTTCCTTCTCTTATATGAGGCTTCTCTGACTTTTAGCGGACCTTTCCTCCCAATCTGGTAGACCTTCCTAGCTTTACATACACCTAGCAGCAGCCATGACTTCAGTTAAGCTGACAGCCCCTCCATCAATTTAAATGCATAAAAGATGAGTTATCATGAGAGCTAGTCTAGTTGCAGTCACCTCACAGCTGTCCACAGCCACCTGGATTATTTGCAAAAACAAATGAGGATATATTGATTCCTAGGATCAGAGTTCATTTTCATGATGGTTTATTTGATTTAATGAGGGCTGGATGAAGCTGTAGTCCACACAATAGCAAGAACTGTACAAGTTTGAAGGACAGACGTATTTAAAAAAAAAAAAAGTCAAAAGTCAATAGTTTTGAAGGAACAAGGCTTTCCCTTTTTCTGCCATTTTTTGAGTCTGGTGAGAGTCGGTTGTGGTCTGCAAATGCATTGCTATTTGATTATCAGACTATGCTGAAGTTTATGTTGTTATAATGCAAATGATTGACTTCCCTGTGGTCAAGTAAGGTTTCTCTTTTGGATGAGCTGCAGCAGCTTCCTGGAAACCAAAATAGATTAAGGGAAGAAGTTTTTAAAAAATTTTTTTCCTCTTTGGGACATGGAATACCCAAGATTGACAATGCTAAAGAAATACTTTCTGTACAATACTGTTGTTGTTTTTAAGTGCCGTTGAGTCAGTTCTAACACATAGTGACCCTGTATAGGATTTCTGAGTAGCAACTGGTGAGCTTGATCCACCAATCTTGTGGTTCAAACCAAGTTTGCAGTCCAGCATTAACTCACATGGAGTTAGGGGCATAGAGGGCTTGTTGCCTTTTCTCACTCAGCCTGTCTGTTAGGTAAAGTTCTGAGAACCCAATGTCTAGAAATGAGGTAAGTTAGACAATACCTCTTTCCAAACACTGGTGGAGTTCATTGAAAAAAGATGATTACAAGTCTATACAGCCATTGCCACTGAGTCAATTCCAACTCAGAGCAACCCTCTAGGACAGAGTAGAACTGCTCCAAAGGGTTTCTGAGACTAAATTTTTACAGGTGCAGACAGCCTCATCTTGCACCCGAGGAGTGGTTGCTGGGTTTGAACCATTGACCTTGCAGTTAGGGGTCCAACATTTATCCCATTATACCACTAGGAATCCATACAGTATCAAAAGAGGACCCTAATCAAAAGTCAAAATGCTATACTGATCCCAGTCATGCCACTCACCCATATTGTGTCTTCATTTCCTTAGGCACCCAGGCCAGAAAGGAAATAAACTCTAGTGCTCCTTCTCCATGCAGACCATAATCTGCTGACTCATGCTTAAGGAGGTACAGGTGTTAGGAAAAGAGGAAGGCGAATGCAAGCAATAGAAGGTTAATACTGCCTCTGGGATTGGGGAAGATCTACATATACCTGCACGAATAATTTCTTTTAGAAGGAGCAGTACAGAGTTGGTTCTTATAAAGCAGAGTTCCGATTATTAATGGATATCTGTAACTGTTTCTTATCATTTTGAGTCATGCCACAAATGAAGGTCCTGAAAGCTTTGCTCCACCTATGTCATTAAGGTCAATTCTACTTTGAGGAGGCAGCTCTACCCAAGTCGTATTTTGTGTGCCTTCCTACATAATGGCCTTATCTTCTGGTACTATATCAGACAATGTTCTGCTGCTATTCATAAGGTTTTCAGTGGGCTCAGAAGTAAACTAATTACTCCTTTATCTTAGTCTCTCTTAGTCTGGAAGCTCCACTAAAACCTATCCACCATGGGTGACCATACAGGTATTTGAAATATCAGTGGCATAGCTTCTAGCCTCACAGCAACTTGAAAGTCACCACAGCTTGACAAACTGACAGACTCATGGGGAAAGATCAGAACACAGAACGTAAAAAGTGTGAATCTAGAAAAATGGGAAATTATCAAAAATGAAATGGAATACATAAACACTAGGCATTTGTGAGCAGAAATGGACAGGTATTTACCATTTTAAGTCAGTAAATCATATAGTTTACTATGCTGGGAGTGACAAATTCAAGAGGAATGGCATCACATTCATCCTCAAAAAGAACATTTCAAGATCTATCTTGAAATATAATGCTGTCCGTAATAGAGTAGTATCTATATGCATACAGGAAAGACTAATTAATACGACTATTACTCAAATTTTTGCACCAACCTCTGGAGGCAGTGAAAAAAATGGAAGAATTCTAACTTAGTCATTCTGAAATTAATCAAACATGAAATCAAGATACATCAATAATTACTAGTTATTGGAAGGCAAAAGTTGGAAACAAGAAGGATCAGTAGTTGGAAAACATGGTGTTGGTGATAGAAGATAGAATTTTCCAAGATCAATGACATATTCATTGCAAATACCTTTTACAACAACATAAAAGGTAACTGAAAACATGGACCTCACCAGATAGAATACACAGGAATCAAACTGTCTCTGTGGGAAGAGACAATGGAGACACTCAAAACAAGGTGAAGGGCTGATTGTGGAACAGTCCATAAATTGCTCATATGCAAGTTCAGGGTGAAGCTGAAGAAAATTGAAGCAAATCCACATGGGCCCAAATATGAAATTGAGTGTATTCCATTTTAATTTATAGATCATGTCAAGAACAGATTTAGTGCATTATACACCAGTGACAGAAGATCAGAAGAGTTGTGGGATGACATCAAGAACATCATACAGAAAGAAAGCAAAAGGTCATTAAAAAGACAGTAAAGAAAGAAAAGACCAAAATGGATGTCAGAAGAGACTTGCTCGTAAGTGTACGAAGCTAAAGCAACTGGAAGAAATGAAAGAACTGAACAGAAATTTTCAAAGGGCAAAGTCAAGTATCATAATGAAATGGGCAAAGACATGGAGTTAGAAAACCACAAGGGAAGAACACGTTCAGCATTTCTCAATCTGAAATAACTGAAAAGAAAAGCCCCAGGTTACAATATTGAAGGATTCTATGAGCAGAATACGGAATGATGCAGTAAGCACCAAAAGAAGATGGAAGGAATACACAGAGTCACTGTATCAAAAAGAATTGTTTGATGCTAAACCATTTTAAGAGGAACCATATGACCAAGAACTGATAGTATTGAAGGAAAAAGTCTAAGCTGCACTGAAGGCATTGGTACAAAACCAGGTTCCAGGAACTGATGGAATAGAAATAGAAATATTTCAACAAACTGATGCAGTCATACAGGCCCTCAGTCATCTATACCAAGAAATTTGCATGACAACGACCTGGCCAATCTAATGGAAGAAATCCATATTTGTGCCCATTTCAAAGAAAAGTGATCCAATAGAATGCAGAAATCATTAAATTGTATCATTAATGTCACATGCAAGTAAATTTTTAAAAAAGGTTTTTATTTGTGGATTGAGTGAAAGATTATAGGTCAGATCATCAGTTTTACATTCAACAAATCATACACCTTATTTCACTACAATGATTATAATCTCCTCCATGTACCATCAGTTAACAATATTTCTCCCTATTCACTTTAGCTTTAAAAAACAAAACACTCAGGCATCTATAACAATTTATACCTCCAAAGAGCACATTCTGCACGTCTGCCTCCTGGCCACTGGCTCTTAGTCCCTCTCTTCCCATGCATCTAGAATTCTGAGCCGCCCCCCCTCTCCATGACCCCATCTCTGCCTCCATTTCTGGCATCGCTGCTTCTCTGGATAAGGTCCTGCATTTTACTTGTGCTCTTCTCCCTTGATGGTCCTTGGGTCCTCTATTTCTGTACTGTAAAATTAACCACTCCCCTGTTTTTGTTACAAAACTTCTACCTTTACAATTGTGACAGTCACAATTAGTCATGATAACAATTATTCACTATTGAATCATAAGAATCTTATCACCATCTCTTTTAACCAGACCCATTTAGACAAGATGAAAACTATTCAGTGGGGACTCTTCCCCCGACTCCATA
>NW_006408570.1:5179376-5180755 GCF_000296735.1 Chrysochloris asiatica | reverse complement strand
ATCCATGGCTGCTCTGATCCTTCCCTTGCTTGGTCTCACCCAAGATAGTGGCTCCGGGAGCAGCTAAGCATCTTGAATTAGAAAGCACTGGATTTCTTGCTTCTGCTAACAATTCCCCTAGTTGTAAGCCTTCCAACCTTCTAAATATTCCTTTATATGTGGTTCAGAGTTCTGGGACCATTCCCTGAGCCTGCTTGGTCCGGTATTCTGTGTTGTTCCTGACGGAACTCCTCACTGCACTTCTACCCAATCCGTCATCTTGTCTGTTCTCTGCAAATAAAATTTTTCTGATGATAATTTAAAAACGGTTGCAGCAGTACATCAGCAGAGTACTGCCAGAAATTCAAGCCAGATTCAGAAGAGAATATTGAACGATCCATTGACATTGCTAATGTCAAATGGATCTTGCCTGAAAGCAGAGAATACCAGAAAAATGTTTATTTGTGCTTTATCAACTGTGCAAAGACATTCAATTATGTGGATAACAAATTATTGATACCATTGTGAAGAACAGAAATTACAGAACACTTTGTTGTTCTCATGAGGAACCCATACATAGGACAAGAGGCAGTCATTCAAACAAAACATGGCACTGTAGGATCAGCACTAGACTGTAACCCACAAGGTTCACAGTTCAAACTACCAGCAACTCCTTGGAAACCCTATGCAGGGTCATTATGAGTCAGAACCAACTCAACTGCACTTAACAACAACAACAACATACACACATATGTATGTATATGTGTGGGTGTATTTGTTGTTAGGTGTTGTCAGGTCAATTCATAGCAACCCTATGCACAACAGAACATAACATTGCCCATTCCCACACCATCGTCCAATTGTTGTCATGTTTGAGCCCATTGTTGTAACCACTGTATCAATCCATCTTGCGGGGGTCTTCCTCCTTTTCCATGACCCTCTACTTTGCCAAACATAATATCCTTTTTCAGGGAATGGTCCCTCCTGATAACATGTCAAATTATGTGAAACAAATTCCACCATCCTCACTTCCCAGGAGCATTCTGGCGGCACTTCTTTCAAGACTGATTTGTTTGTTCTTTTGGTAGTCCATGGTACTTTCAGTATTTTTCTCCAACAATCAATTCAAATCCATCAGTTCTTCTGTGGTCCTCCTTATTTATTTCCTAGCTTTTGTATGCATATAAGACAATTGAAAATATCATGGCTTGGGTCAGGCACTCCTTAGTCCTCAAACTGACATCTTTGCTCTTTCATACTTTAAAGAGGTCTTTTGCAGCATATTTGCCTAATGCAATATTTCATTTGTTTTCTTGACGTGGCTTCCGTTGAGTGATGATGATGGATTCAAGCAAAATGAAATCTTTGACAACTTCAGTCCTTTCTCCATTTATCATGGT
>NW_006408570.1:5169210-5170522 GCF_000296735.1 Chrysochloris asiatica | reverse complement strand
ATTCTTATATGCCCTGGTAGTGCAGTGGGTTAAGTTTTAAGATATTCACTACAAGGTTAGAAGCTTAAAACCGCCATTGTGTCATGGGAGACAGATGAGAGTGTCTGCTCTCTGAAAGATTTACAGTCTCAGAAACCCGCTGAGCAATTAATTCTACTCTGTCTAGTAGGGATGCTCTGATTTGTAACTGACTCCACATCAATGTCAAAAAAAAGGTCTATTTTCATTTTTTATCATGTTCATGTATAGTCTATTAATTGATTCAATAGCTAGCTACAGATACTCACACACCCATATGAAGAGAGAAAATAAGACAGAATGAAGAGCTTATAATGATCAGATTCTCCAACCTTGAAATTAACATATAATCGTATACTTTTTTATTTATATACAGAGAGGTAACCAATGCAGTTTTGCTTCAGTCTCCAGTGAGATGAAGTAGCCACAGCTCATTCTTACCACACATTTCAGTTGGGTTATTCATTCATGTGTTAAATCTCATCTTGTTCCAGAAATACTATGTAAGGAGTTGTGACTTGAAGGGTGGGGTAAGCTCTGTTTTTAAATGGTCTGGTTGGTTATAGTAGCTGCAGAAGCCAAAAGTGAAGTGTTCCCTAAATAGACCTTCTGGGGCAGGGCCCTTTGACTGAGAAAGCCCTAGCAATGAGAGCAGGTGTGGACACTGAGGGGCCTGACCTTGGGCTGAGAGCCTGAATTCCTATCATCAGTCCCACCGTGGCTTCTTAGTCTGAAGACTGCCTGTCTGTGTGCTGGAACCTCCATGCCACAAGTATACACAAACAGTGAGCCTGGTCAAACAGCTGACATGTTATTTTCACCCATATGAGTGGTGGTGGTTATGTGCTGTGGAGTCAGTTCCAACTCATAGCCACCCTGTACCAGGTTTCTGAGGTTGTAAATCTTTACGGGAGCAGCAAGCCTCACCTTTCTCTCGTGGAACAGCTGGTAGTTTTGAACTGCTGACCTTGCGGTTAGCAGTCCAACTCGCAACCACTACAATACCAGGACTCCTTATCATTGCCAGTGCACACATGGGGAAACTGAGGCACAGAGGGGTTAAACAATTGACTTAGGGTTGCATGCAAGCAAGTTGTAGAATCAGGATTTGAACTTGGCAGTCTGAGTCTATATTCTGTGCTGTATCACTCTATGGGTTAATGTGCTGGACAGCAGGGTCGCTTTGGACCACAGGGTCGGCGGTTCAGGCTCACCAGCCGCTTCTTGGGAACCCTATGTAGGGTTGCTGTGAGTTGGTACTGACTCAACGACACTTAACAACAACAACCACCAC
>NW_006408570.1:5157518-5169110 GCF_000296735.1 Chrysochloris asiatica | reverse complement strand
TGTGTGTGTGTGTATATATATAATTTTGAGTTTTGTTTGATAAGTGGTTTTCTTAAGGTCACCAGATAATAAGTGGGAAAGCTGGGATTCAAAATCCTATTTTTAACTTGCAATTTAATGAGGTTTCCTTTACAGTAAATATTTTATCAGTTGTAGTAAATGTTCAGTGGATTATTGAAAAGAGCGTGCTTCCTCTGCAAAGTATGGAATTCAATGCATAACAGTTCATTCTACGTTATGAATAATACTGTTCAGATAACTTCTATGGTTATCTGTTTCATCTATCAAAAAGACTAATATGGTAGAGGCAAGTCTAAAATTGACTATGGTTCATATTGTAAAGATTTTTAAATGGTTCCTTTTTATGCTACTTAGGTGCTGTGTTTTCTTATTCTCCATAATTTTGTCATACTTCTTTTGTTTTTTTATGTTCACTCATCCTTGAATTTTTAAAGCTTTCTTTACCATTTACATTTGTTCCCAAACAAGATGAGCTAATTCTTCTTGGCTTCCTGCCTGCCTATTTGGATACTGCTAGAACCTTCCTCTCATATCTGAGACTGAAAGTTGGTTACCTTCCAGCAGCCTGAAAGGATCTGAAGGGAGCCTTTCCCTGCAAGACTCCTTTTCAATGTTTTGCAAAGTCACCATCCCGAAGGGCTGAAAGTGATCTTCCTGGCCAAAGACCAGACTGGATGTGGCCTGGCCATCCTCCTGAGATTGTTGTCTACTGTCGCAGGGAGGAGATGTGTCTCATAGGGTAAAAATGTCACCATTTTACAAGCAAGTAATAATGGGAGGGGAGAGTCAGAAATTTGAACTAAAACTCCAGTATCATCTGACTTTTTGTTGTTATTAAGTACCATCAAGTTGGTTCTAACTCACCTCCATTAAAAACAAAACAAAAAACCAACAACAGCTAAACAGAAACCACCCAAATTGCCTGGCATGAAACAACAGGCATGTGTTATTGTTGTCTCTCCTGGTTCTAGTGATTGACTGGGCTCAGGTAGGCGGTTCTCATTCAGGGTTTCTTATGTGGCCATGGTAAGATAGTGGATCAGACTACAGTCATCTCAAAGGCTTCCTCATTTACACATCTGGCACCTGGACTGGAAAAATCAAACTGGGAACTTTTTGTCTTCATGTGTCTTGGCAGCACAAGGGTTATCTTATTGTCTTCCAGTTCCAATTGTTGCTGCTAAGAAATGCAATGTCCAAAACTATTTAAAAACAAAAACAAAACAGGCTTATGGAGACTATGGCCTTATGGAGACCACCCTTCAGTTCTGGAAAGAAGTTCACCTTGTGGCTCAGACTATGGCCCTCGACCACCCTTCAGGTCTGGAAAGAAGTTTACCTTGTGGCTTAACTTTCAGCCAAGCAGCAGATAGGTTTCAAAGGGGGACAACACCACTAGTAAGGTATGCTCACTATGAATGATGGAACAGTCAACCATTCAAAATCAAAGGGGCAACATTGACCTAAGACTTAAGGTGATAAGGAATAGGAATGTGGATGGAATGGAAATAGGAACCACAGGGAGGAAGCAGGATAACTTGTTCCCTGGAGGGGATTGCAATCATTGAGATGAACCAAGTGTGTGATTTGTAGAGTGTAAGACTGATAACATTGTCCCTAAACCTTCACTCAATTCATAATAGTTTAAAAAAAAAGTTATGTCATTCTTTTTCTCTCTCTCTTTTTTTTTTTTTGCAAACAACCAGGTCTGTGGTTCAAGTCCACCAGCTGCTCCACAGGAGAAAATGAGGCATTCTGTTCATGCAACAATGTATAGCCTTGGAAACCCTTCACAGGTTCATTTTGAGTAGGGACCGACTTAACAGCACTTAACAAAAAGTACGTATGTAACAAATAATTTGCTTTCACATGTGCAATTACTATGTTTATCCTGTGATTCGGTCATTAGCGTTATCCATTTCCAAAATTTCCTATCACCCTTAGCAAAAACTCAGTGTACCCTAAGCAGTGACCCGCCCTTTCTCCTTGCTGTCCCTGGTCTCTGAACACTTGCCTAGCCTAGATCTGTCAGGTAAGTGGAATAATACAGCATTTGTCTCTTTGTAACTGATTTATTCACTCAACATAGTATTTTCAAGGTTAATCTATATTGGAGCATGGAACAGGACTTTATTTCTGATGTCATTCTAACTCTTGATCCTTTAGATGACACCTCATTTTTCTCTCTGGATGTGTGTAGGATCTTTTCTTTGTCCTCCCTCTTCTGAAATGTTATCATGGTGTGCCTTGGTGTGCTTCTGTTTTTAACCATTGTGTTAGGTTCAGTGAGCACTTTCAATGTGGAAACTTGAGTCCTGTAGTACTTAAAAAAGAAAGAAAGAAATCAATTATGTAATTGCTTTCTTTCTCTGTTTCCTTCTGAGTTAGATTCCTAATTTTCTTATTTTTACTTACCTCTTTCCCTTTTGGTTAAACTTTCTGGGATGTTTCCTTAACTTTATCTTCCTACCACTTTACTGAGTTTTCTTGTGTGTTTTTTTACAATCATATTTTTAATTTAAGACTTAAAAAAATTATTTTAGTATTCCTTTATATATACATATATATATACACACATATATACATATACACATAAGTATATATATATATATATATATACACACATACATACATACATACATACATACATACATACATACATGAAGACAGAGAGAGAGTGAGTCCTGGTGTGGTGCTGTGGGATAATGCGCCAGACTGCAAAACCATTTGAACTGCAAGGTTGGTGGTTCAAGCTCACCAGCTGCTCCTCGGAAACCCTATATAGGGTCACTATGAGTTTGAATCGACTCCATGGCACTTAACAACAACAACATGTATATTAGTTATTTATGTGCCATGGAGTCAGTTCTAATTCATAGCAACCCTGTATACCATTTCTGAGGCTGTAATTCTTTATGGGAGCCGAAAGCCTCATCTTTCTCCTGTGGAGCAGTTTTGAACTGCTGACCTTGAGGTTAGCACCCCAACTCATAACCACTACACTATCTGCTCTATTTTTATGGTTGCAACAACTCATTTCTCAGAAGAGATCAATAGTAGATCTGGCAGAATTTTCTTTCTTACATATAGACTGCTTTCTTCCCATTTTCTCTTTTTTATGTTTCAGTGTCTTTTGTATATTTTAGGGTCTATTTTCTGCATCAGATCCTTCCCTTAAATTCCAGTGATCCTAAGGTCACTGCTTTGCTCTCATTTAAAAATGTGTAGAGTTACTGGATTTAGCGAAAACAAAACAAAAACTCAGGATATCCACTTAAATTTGAATTTAAATATTTTTTTTTAGGTATAAATATGTTCCATACAACATTCAGGACATACTTCTAATATGTAGGCATAGGCACACCTTGGAGATATTGTGGATTTAGTTCTAGACCACCATAATAAAGCGAATATCACAATGAAGTGAATCACACAATTTTTTTGGTTTCCCAGTGCACATAAAAGTTATCTTTATACTATACTGTACTCGATTAAATGTTAACATTATGAGAAAGTTTGAAATATTGTGAGAATTACCAAAATGTGACACAGATACAAAGTGAATATGTGTTGGAAAAATGGTGCCAATAGATTCACTTGACTCAGGATTGTTGTTGTTTGTTGTTAAATGCTGTGGAGTCGGTTCTGAATCATAATGACCTTGTATAAGGTTCCCTAGGAGCGATTGGTGGGTTTGAACTGCCAGCCTTACAGGTTAGCAGTCATATACTTATCCTACAGTACCACACCAGGTCAGAATTGCTACAAATCTTCAATTTGTAAAAATATAGTATTTGTGAAGCATGTGATGCTGTAGGATAAGTACTGGACTGCAAGGTCATTTGAACCACAAGGTTCAAACTCATCAGCCATTCCTCAGAAGCCTATACAGGGTTGCTATGAGTCAGAACTGACTCAACAGTACTTAACAACAACAAAGCAAAGCACGGTAAAATGAGGTAAGTTTGTATTTTATAGTTTAGTAAAAGAACTACTTGTTGTTTACCTGAAATTCAAATTTAACTAAGCATGCTATATTTTGTCTGTCAATTACAAAAATGGAATCTAAATTTCTGGCTGGAAGCTCTATGTGCATTTATAAGTGGATAGGGCTGAACAACTGTGAATTCACTAACAGGGTGTTCTAGCTGGGCTGTTTTGTTGAACAAATGATGACAACATCTTTAGGTTTTTCCTCTTAGATTCCCCAGAATAGTATTTCAAACTCCCAATCCTAGCCAGTGTAATCCTGGCTACCAATATTCTGGTGTGTTGCTGTGGGTTAATGTCCTGGACTGCAAAGTTGCTTTGGACAGAAAGTTTGGCAGTTCAAGCTCACCAGCCATTCCTCAGAAACCCTATACGGGGTCACTATGGGTTGGCACTGACTTGATGGCACTTAACAACAATAACAACCAGTATTCTGGAACCCCAGTAGATGGAGAAAACTGAACAGTTAAAAATCATATTAAGTTTCATACGAATCATCAGTTCCAGGACAGTTCTTCCAGCTTTCTGTGGTAAATTACAGATGGTTACAAATTATTTGCTACACCTCCCATTCGGAGATGGTGCCTAGTTGCCCTTCCCTGGGCTGGCCTTAGTGAATTTTGTGACTTACAGAATGTGGTAGAAGTAATGTTCAGGGCCTTTCAGGCCTAGATCATAAGAAGCCTAGTAGCTTCTAGGTGGGCCTCTTGGAATCTTCTTTCTGGGAGTCCTGAGCATCCATACAGGAAGTTTGACTACCTAGCTCAAGACTGACATGCTAGAGAGGGTAATGCAGGCGTTCTGTTGACCATGCCAGCTGAGATCAGCCTTTTAGCTATCCCTGACCCAGTCCTAGACATGTGAGTGAAGACTCCAGACTACATATGCCAATTGGATACCACCAAGTGACCTTATTTGGTGCCACATCAGACAGAAGAATTACCCAGTTTTTTGAGCCCTGTCCAAAAAGAGTGAGGTGTAATCAAGGTGTTGAGATTTTCTAAAACTGCGTAGCAACCTACCTCAAAACGTAATGATTTAAGATGGCACCCATTTTATTATATACAGGAAGATATAATGTGTGAGATATAATAAAATGGGTGCTATTTTAAGTCACGTCTTGGGGTAGTTTGGTAGACAATCAGAAAACCAGAATACCTTGACTCTACCTGGTGATCCCCATATACCTGAGCTCACTGTATCATCTCTACAGAATATACCTCCGTCTTCCACCCCAGTGGGAAGGGCAGTGATAGCTATGCAGTGTTGGCAAGGGGATCTAGGCCTCTATAAAGACTTAAACGAATCCTCCCATTCTTAGTTTTACTTGCATACCCATTTTCCGAAGCATCAGGCAGAAAAAAACCTGCCTGTCTTGAGGAATTCTACAGTGTGAACCATGTTGCTTCTCCACTTTCCCTACTGCTGGCTTTAGAAGACAGCTTTCTCAGGTTTTCTAATCACTTCTCACCTGTCAATCTAGTTTCCAGTTCCCATGTTGTTAGTTTCTCCTCTCTGTTTCTCTTGTCACTGCAAGGTTTAAAAACAAACAAAAACTCTACTATTGCTTTCATGGCATTTCTAAAGGGAACTGAGATAAATGAATAGGTTAATTCTGCTATTTTTAATTTAAAGGCTCCTTTGAGTCTTTAATTTCAACAATTATATTAAATTTTAAATACCCTTAAGTCATGTGCCCTAGAAGCAGAAGCCTGAGCCAGTGCCTTAGTGAGCGAGTTTTCTCAAGAGAAACCTGTTAATAAATAAATGAGGGAAGTAGGAAAAGTCAAAGGAATAAGCTAAGCAAGGGTGTGGTTTCTGCTGTGGTTTAATCTCATCCTGATCTCAAAGAAGCATGAAGACCTACAAATATTCCTGGTTGTTTATAAGTGCTCATGTACTAACCAAAAGGTTGGTAGTTCAAATCCTGGTGATCTACTTCAGAAATATCAGCTATTGAAAACTCTGTGGAACACAATTCTACCCTGACATACACGGAGTGTCGCCATGAGCCAGAACTGACTTTACAGCAACTAGTTGTGTGGGAATGGTCTCCCCAACCTCATCTGAGGGCTTTTCTCAGAAGGGGCTAGCTGCAGGGTGGGGCTGGAGTGAGCACCTACCTAGTAAAGCTCTTATCAACAGCAGCTTCTATGTTCCCTATGCTGTTTTCTTGTACTAAGTATATTTGTTATTTTTAAGGGATACAAAAGTTTCTCATCTCTCTGAGAAAGTAACTTATCCTTATTTCAGCTTATTCTATTGTTTACCCTTTTTAATTTTGTTTCTTCCAAGCTTGTTAATAAACTGACGCTCAGAAACATATAAGTTAATTGCCCAAGTTCAAACGCATTAACAGTAGCAAACCCATGCTCCTAGCAATGCAAAACCACTTTCTTTGGCTATATCTTAATGAAGTAATTTACTGTCAGCTCTCTGGATGGAAGAGTGCAAATAGTCACTTCTAAATTGGTCTGTTGGAAAGTAAACACACTCCCCAAATTTACCCCGTGTTGTTGTTATGTGCTGTCGAGTTGGTTCCAACTCTCACCGACCCTGTATAGGGTTTCTGAGGAGTGACCAGTGGATGTGAACCACCGACCTTGCGGTTAGCAGTCCAGTGCTTATCCTACAGCACCATACTAGAATCCCCAACGTTTTGTTAAATAAAATTGGAATCTGCCTGTTGATTAATTGAATTCAACCGGCAAGCATTCACTGAACACCTAATTATGTGCTGGAAACTCTGTTGAGTGTGGGTGCAAAGATCCGCATCTAATGTCCAAGGAGCTTGTGTGCAGTAGAGGAAGCAGATACTAATGTTACAATGATATCACATATTATAATGGGCCAGAGCTGCGCAAACGCAGAAGGGGAAGCTGCTGGCCCAGTGCCGTTGCTGTTGTTAGTTACCGTGAGTCATTGGGACTTGAAACCTACGTGTGCAGCAGTGTTGAACTGCTTCATAACTTTCATGGTTCTGATCTTTCCCAAGCAGATCGCCAGGCTTGTCTTCCAGGTTGCTCTGCGTGGTTCTAACTGCCACCTTTCAAACTAGGCTAGTAGCCCAGTACTTAGACATTTAAGCCACCCAGGGACTTCCAACAAGTGCTAAACCATAATAATTTATAGGTGAAGAGAAAATGCAGTTCCGGATTTGCTCCCAACTCTTATTCCCAAAGATTTTATTCAGCCTGCTGCGGACATAAGAAAGAAAAGGCCGTTTTCCGTCAAGGGAGACTTGTGGAACTGTTGAAGATGTGGAATTTCTGGAACTGTTTAGAATGTATGTTATAATGTGAATGAGGAAAAGTAACTGTGCAATATGGTTTCACTTTGTGAACCAGCGATGAGTAGAGACCCCAAAGTTGCACTGGAAGGTAGCTTTGATTTGCGGCGCTGGGTGAGGTCTGGTGGGAAGAAGCTGGAGAGGCCGCGCGTGCGCGTACTGTGGAGGGTGCGGGGCACCCTCTGACACCCTAAAGTCAAACTTCCTTGACTGTGCGCTGGGGTGGGACTGGGAGGCCCGGGAAAGGGGGCGAAGACGGGAACCCTCTTGACGGGTCTAGCCCCCAAGCCTGCCCGGAGACTAGGCTCCCCAGCCATCGCGCCTGGCGCTCGTTCCGGGTTTGAGGATCCAGGTGCGCTTCGCCCCGGAGGGATTTTCCGGTCCCGTGGCAGAGGGACAACTGGGAACTCGGGCTCAGTCTCCACCCCAAAGTGGGGCGGGTCCGGCCAGAATAAGACCCGCTGCCGGCCTGGACGAGGGTGTGACCTCCGCACCCTCAGGAAGAGCGCAGCTCTGGATCTCCATTCTTGCGCGGTAAGGGGCGGCCGGCTGGGGTGTGGGTGCCCTTGGCAGGGAGAGGGGATTGCCGTAGTCAGTGAGCGCCTCTCGGGGATGCCAGGCCAAAGGGCCGCGCCCAGGAGAGGGTGCTCGGCGCGTGAGCGTGAGCGCAGAATCGGGGCACCCACGGCGGGCCCAGAACTCGCTCCTAGTGGGGACAAACACGACCATTACCCGTAGGTGTTATCCAGAAATATGTGGAGAGCACTTTGTAAAGCTCAGAACTGCGCAGTCCGAGACTACAGTAGTTCTTTATGTTCATGTGCCAGGCCCAGTGTTGGGCTTGGATTTTTTTTTTTTTTTTTTTTTTTTAACATTCATTCTATTGTATATCGCCTCATTGCCATGGTTGGGCTTGGATATTAAAAAGAAAAGATTAAACTGGTATTCTCGGCATAGGTCTCAGGCAGACATCTCACTTTTACTTTTTTAATCCTTTCCTTCCTCCTTTAAAAATACTAACTCCCTTCTCTGTTGCTATTCCAGTTACGCAGTGACTTGTATATGGGACTGTTACTGTTTTTAGGCCTTTGACACTTAACTTTTTTGTCATAACTTTGACCAACTGGAAACTTTGGGGCCAAAGAGGCTATTGCTCTTCAACAACTTTAAATGCTCCCAATTTAATGCAAGTCTCATATGAGTTGTGAGTTATAAGTAACCCACGCTTTTCATGAAAAGTGGAGAACTGAAAGGACACATGCCCTATGGAGCTACCAGAGAAGGGTGAGCAGAGTCCCCTCCTCCAAATGATCCATTCTAAGGGCTGTCAATTCCAGGATTCCCACTTCCCCTTACATTGCAAGTTATTCTATTGATAAGTAGGTCCCAGCTTGTAATACTTGCCAGGGAATTCTCAAACAGTCAACCACACCCACTGCCTTAGACTCCATTCCAACTCATAGTCACCCTATAGGATACAGCAGAACTGCTCCACAGGGTTTCTGAGACTGTAAATCTTGGCAGGAGCAGATTGCCACATCTTCCTCCTGCGAAGTGGGTGGTGGGTTTGAACTGCAGACTTTTTTATTATGGTGGGCCAGTCTCAGCAGTTAAAATGATTTATGTCGTGTAGCCAGTTCCCTTGTTTATGTCCAGCCACTAATTTGTTTTCCCAATTTTGCTCATTTAATAAGTTTGTAGATTTGAGCCTGCTTTTCTCCAACATAGATCAAAGTTGAGTGGCAGGCTCTGGGGATGGTAGGTAGTGTATGTGAGCAACCAAACCCCACTGTTTTGGCTCACAGCAACCCTACAGGGCAGAGTAGAACTGCTCCTAAGAGTTTCCAAGACCATAAATCTTTATTAGGCAGACAACCTCATCTTTCTCCTCTGGAATGGCTGGTGGGTTAGTAGCCCAACTCTTAACACCTGAAAGAAAGGGACATTTTCCATGGGTGTCAGTTTTACTCAGATATTTAGGGATAACAATTCTTTTGTATTAAAACAATCATAGACATATTTTAGAGCAGAATCCAAAATCTGTATACCTTTTAAATATAAAAAAAGAAGCCACAAGATATTGTGCTTGGACTTTCAACTGCAGTTTAGCCCGAACGTAGCCCTTGAGGATTTGCTTTCACTGCAATTTGGGCTTCTTGTGGACATTAGTTTGATAAGCACTGCAATGTCTACCTTGAAGCAACTTTGACTAACAGTCATTCTTATTTAGTCTTTCCCTGAGGCAGCATTATTAACCTGGTTTTGCAGATGAGGAACCCAAGGTTCCAAGTTGTGATCATTTATAAATTTCAGACCATATATAAACTGAGGCATAAATCGAGATGCTTGATGTGAACGCCTACTCTTTAGTTCTCTCTGCTCTTTTGCAGCCCCATTAGTACTTGGCTCATAGGGCTCTGGGATTTAGATTTGTGCTTATTAACTAACTCGATCAAATGTTTTTCTTTTCCTCTCCAATTCTCTTCTTATTAAGTCTCAGCCTAAGCAGATAGATGACACAGTAGCATGTGAGGTATGGTTGAAAGAACTGGAGCTATTTGGATGGGAAAAGGAACTCTGAAGTGGGTTTGATTGGCTCATGTCATCCATTGCTATGGAGTTAATTCCAACTCATAGGGACCCTATAATCAAACCCAAACCAGACTCAAACCCATTGCCATTTGGTCAAATCCAACTCATAGCAACCCTGTAGGACAGAGTGGAACTGCCCCATACAGTTTCCAAGTCTGTAAATCTTCACAGAAGCAGACTGCCACATTTTTTGCCTGTAGAGTGACTGGTGGGTTTGAACTGCCAACCATGCAGTTAGCAGCCCGATGTTTAAAACAGTAAACCACCAGGACTCCTTAGCGACTCTATGTTGTAGTTGTCGGGTTCCTCTGAGTCAGTTCTAACTCATAGCAACATATACATAATAGAACAAAACACTGCCTGGTCCTGCATCATCCTCAAAATCGTTGATACATTTCAGCCCATTGATGCAGCCACTGTGTCAATCCATCTGTTTTGGGGCAGGGGGTGGAGGGGTGGGGGTCTTCTGCTTTTTTACTGACCCTCCACTTTATGATGTCCTTATCCAGAGATTGATCCCTCTGGAAAACATGTTCAAAGTCGGAGAAATGGGGTCTCTCCATCCTCTTTTCTAAGAAGCATTGTGTCTGTACTTCTAAGACACATTTGTTTGTTCTTCTGGTAGTCCATGATACTTTCAATATTCTTCTCTAACACCATAATTCAAATGCATGGATTCTTCTACAGCCTTCCTTATATTGTTGTTGTTAAGTGCCTTGGAGTTGGTCCCAACTCATAGCGACCCTGTGTAGGATTTCCAAGGAGTAGCTGGTGGGTTTGAACCGCTGCCCTTGTGGCTAGCAGCCCAGTGCTTATCCTATCGTGCCACACCAGGAATGCTTCCTGAGAAATAGCTCCTTATACCGTCACAGCTACTTTGTGCTATTATTAACAACAGACTTCCTTTTTTGTCCCTCCCAAACTTACCCCATAATCTTACTATGCTTCACCCCTGTAGACCAGTATGGGTTTTGGTTTATTTTTGTACTTTTTAAGATGGAAATGGATTACTATCTTAAGATTACTTTCCCTAGGAATTTAGGGTTTCTATCCACGGCCTTTCATTGATTTTATTGGGACTCATTTGTCAGTGTTTGGTTGTGTTTGAACTGGAATGAGACCATTTGCTATGGAAACCTGAATCACTAGATTCTGGGAGTAATTTTGAACGTTTCAAGTAGTATGAGATCAATGAATTACCATCCTACTTCTTGTTCCAGAGAGCTTGACACAAGACAAGAGTGAATATTATTTCAACAGTCAGCACTGCTGCCATGGAACGGAGCAGGAGGCATCCTGAGTGGCTTTTCTTAAGTCACCCGAAAGGCCTCTGTCCTAGTCACTGTGTAGTCATCCCTTTGAGTTACAGTATTCACCCCGTGGAAAGGTAATATATTAAACTATTACCATCTGCTAACAGGAGCTCTGGTAGCATAGTGGTTATGAGTCGGACTGCTAACCTCAAGGTTAGCAGTTTGAAACTACCAGCTGTTCCTCAGGAGAAAGATGAAGCTTTCTGTTCCTGTAAAGATGTACAGCCTCGGAAACTCTATGCAGGGTCGCTGAGTTTGAAGCATACCACCACCACCACCTAACGTAAAGGGAACAAAATCTCCTGAAGTTTTTGTAATTGAGCTCTCTCCCCTGAAGGAGGTCCTTTATAGATAGAAGCCCGATATATAATCAGCCCCCAAGGTGCC
>NW_006408570.1:5140865-5154433 GCF_000296735.1 Chrysochloris asiatica | reverse complement strand
TTGCAACACTAGGGCTTCATGTCATACTGTACAATGGTTTAAATGGGTTGAAAGTGGGACATCAGCCAGAATAGGAAGGATTGGGAAATTAAACTAACCCTGAGGCTGGACTCTTTTCAGAGAGGAAGAGATACATCCAGTCTTAATCCAAATCACTTGTACAAGATGAAATTGATGTTGACCTGGGTCATTCTAGATGTTCAGGGGTCCCAGCTGATAGGTGAGGTATGGAAAGCAGAGCTAGCCAAGAGAATGTGCTGCATCATGATTCTGGTATCTCTTTCTGTGGGAGAAAGACTCAGCATCTGAAGGAAGGAGAGGCAGCCCAGCACCTTGAGGGGGAAAGTCTTCAGAAGCTAGGGAGGATGTCAGTAAGCACACAAAACCCCCCAAACCAATTGCCATTGAGTCAGTTCTGACTCATGGCAATCCCATGTGTGTCTCAGAGTAGAACTGTGCTCCAAAGGGTTGCCAATGGGCCCTGCCAAATGGACAAAGGTGCATTTAATTTTACAGTGTGACAGGTGCTAGGAATTCAAGGATGACACAGATCCCAAGTAAATCAATAAATCAGAAATCACACCACGTTGTAATAGATGATTTGATACATACTGCCATGAAATAACAAAGGAGGAGCACCCAATGCCATTCTGAAAAGTTAGAAGACTCTAGGAGGAGACATATTTACACTGAGGGTTACTGTTATTAAGTGCTGTTGAGTTGGTTTCAACTCATAGCAACCCTGTCTGGAGTTTCCAAGGAGTAGCTAGTGGGTTTGAACTGCCAACCTTGTGGTTAGCAGTCAAGTGCTTATCCTACAGTGCCACACCAGGGTAGAGTAGGATAAAAAGGGCCTATCATAGGCAGAGAGATGAGAAAGCAAACTAGGGCACACTGGAGGAGCAGGGCTGGTCCCTGAGGACAGAGCTGGAATATCAGCGGAGACCAAGCCCATTCTGTAGTGCTGAGAAAGCCAGGGCAGGTCAGTGCTGGGGGACAGGTCCTAGGAGGCATAAAGATCCCATGTTAAGATTTGCTGCCTGAATTGAAAATCCCTATTTTATTTGCAATTTGCCTCAGTGTATGGCACAGTTACTTTATAAATATTTTTTAGTAAAATGAATAAAAGTTGAGTACCAGTAAGAAATAAGGCTCCTCTGTTCCCTGACCTTCATCTGACCAACTCTTGCAAGGGAAGTCTCCTTCCCTGACCACTGGGTTAGGGCCTCTCCTAATTGCTCCTGACTGCGCTTCTGCCATCACAGGTATGGTCCCACCTTATTGTGTCTGACTACCTGCCTGTCTGATCTTCTAGCTCCCCTGAAGGCTGGGGCCATGCAGCCCCCATCCTCTGGCCTAGCACAGAATGAGTGCTCACTAAAGGTTTCCCGACTGACTGTCAGTTCCCCATCGCCTGGAAAATTAGTCCAACCTCCAAGCTTTGTCTGCCACAAAATGACCCATTTTGTGCAAATGCCCTTTCCATCTTTTGCCTCCCACTGCTGCCTTCATGGTGTCCTTAAACTCCAGCCCAAATCCAAACAAAGGACTTCCCCAACTAAGTATTACTTTTATAATCATGCTGTTGTTGTGATGGTAAAGTGCCATCAAATTGATTCTGACTCATAGCGACTCAGCACAGGGTTTCCAAGGTGCAGCTAGTAAGTCTGAACCACCAACCTAATGGTTCTCAGTCCAGTGCTTATTCTTCAGCATCACAAATGAGAGAACTAGTAGGATGTTAAAATTCATCCAAAGAAAAAGCTAAAGCTTTATTTTGACTGTACTTTTTGCCTGAAAAACTCTTTGCTATTGAAATTCCAGCTGTCATTCAAATCTTGAGTCAAAAGGCAGCTCCTTGAATGTCTCAGGGGACTTAGTTTGTTGTCTCCCTTAGCCCTGCAACTCTGGTCATACTTGCCACATGTCGCTTTGTCATTGGATTAGGTGCATGCCTGTGTTGTTTCTCCTACTGGGTTGTGTGCTCCTTCAGATCAATATCATGTCTCCTCCATCATTGTATCTCCCACTACAACTAATACATGATAGGGGCAAAATAAATATTTAATTAAGGTCTATAAATGCACCTGGTCAGGCATTTGCATGTGTACACACACACACACACACACACACACACACAGCAGCAGCAGCAGCAGCAGCAGCAGCTGCGTTTTTTTAGAACCGAGGCCCAAAGACTACCTGCATGAGAATTTGAGTGTGGTCTAGAATGTGATGAGACAAAAGTAAAAGATGCTTAATGATACTAGTGGCCTCTGGCTCCCGTTCCAAGACCTGCTGATTCTCTAGTCCAAGGTCTCCGAAATCTGTATTTCTCAACACTACCCAGGAGTCCTGGTGTAGTAATGTAGGATAAGCAGTGGACTGCTAGCTAGCCAAAAGGCAGTGGTTCAAACCAACCAGCCAGCCCTTGGAAACCCTATACAGGGTTGCTATGAGTCGGCATGGACTTGAAAGCACTTAACAATACCAGCTGCTCCGCGGGAGAAAGATGAGGCTTTCTGCTCCCACAGAAAACATTGGCTTAGCTCCTGTAAGTGTGTGGTTGAGCCCAGCTGATGGTAATGTAGAAAACCTTAGTTCAGAACCATTCTTCTAGAACACTCATGGTGATGTGTGTTCACAAATTCTGGTCTAGATTTATGGTGGTGGAAATTAGCACAGCAGGGTTTAATTGTATACACAGCATTTTCTATCCTTTCCAGATTCTTTCATGCTCCCCTTTAAAGAGGCTGTGGGCTTCTGGGACTGTACTCTGGTTTTCCTCTGGGAGCCAGGTCTGGGTGTGTCAGTGTGACTGCACTGGGCTGGTTCCTTGGATTTGAGAAAGTAGAATGCCAGATCCGTCTATACCTTTACATCCTCCCTTCAGGCCGTAGGTAGGGTGTCTGGGTGCTACCAAATCAAAAACCAATTCCATTGTCATTGGGTGGATTCCAACATGTAGCAACCTTATAAAACAAAGCAACTGTCCCATGAGCCCCTGGTACATTTGAACCACCAACCTTTTGGTTAGCAGCTGAGTGCTTAACCACTGAGCCACCAGGGTGCCTTCTGGGTACTACAAGTGACTCAAAATGTTGTTCTTAAAATTCTGCTGTCTGGCTTGGAAAAAGTACAGCCAGAATGTCCCTTAGAAGGGAAGATGGTAGGACTTCCTTTATGTACTTTGGTCAAGTTAGTAAGACTCAATTGCACTTAACAACAACAAGGTCAGCAATCAACATCCATGGAAGCAGCAGTCAAGATATCACACAACATGTTGCATTGGGCAAATCAGCAAAAGACTCTTTAATGTATTAAAGATCAAAGGTGTCACTTTTGTATTAAAGATCAAAGGTGTCTATTAACGTGTGCCTGACCCCAAGCCATGGTATTTTTGGAGAAAACTGGACAATGAATAAGGAAGACTGGAGAAGCGCTGATAGCTTTAAATGATGGCATTATTAAAAGAGAAGGGTCTCTTGCTTAGTAAATAGAAGGTCAGCAAACAAAAGAGGAAGGCCTTCAATGAGATGGGTTGATGCAGTAGCTGCAATGGTGGGCTCAAATTTAACAATGATTGTGAGGATGCTGCAGGACTGGACAATGTTTTATTCTGTTGTACCTAGGGCCACTGTGAGTCGGAACCAAATGGACAGACACCAGTAATTTAGGAGCCCTGGTAATGCAATGGTTAAGAGCTTGGTTATCAATTGAAAATTTCGCAATTGCAACTCACTCAGTGTTCAGTGGAAGAAAGAAAGATGTGGCAATCTTCTTCTGTAAAGATTACAGCCAAGAAAACCCTACGGGGCAGTTATACTCTGTCACAGATTAACTCGACAGCACCAAACAACAAGGCCAGTAGGTGGTCACTTCCCTGCTCCTCATCTCAAGAGAAGTAGGGTGAGTGGATTCCCTTGACCTACAGAGCTGGTGGGAGGTGTGACCTGTCTCCCTACCACCCACCCCTATGCTGTACACATGCCCATCAACTCTGACTGCCTTAAGTTAGTTTCAGTTCCTCTCAGCTTTTGACATTATCTCATGCCAGTTTTAGATTTTTTTGGTTTTATCATAAGTGTCTTCCTTTTTCTTCCATACCATCATGAAGTTTTCAATGAAAAAGTAGGACAGGCTGCATCTGAAATAGCATTTTCCCAATTTGAATTAAAAATCCACTGTGGAAGAATTTTAACAGTTCTGTCTTTGTGTCTTTCTGCCAGACTCAGCCTAACTTCTGGAAAGATTTGGGAACTGAACCCTCCCCTTGCCCAGTAAATGAGGGAGTGACTGCTTCAAGAGAAGGAGGTTTTGCCCACACAGCTGGAACTGGTACATTTGTAGGGCATGGGAAGTATGTGAATTAAAGGAGGCTGTTGTTAAAAGAGCAGTATTGATTCTCTGCTCACTTTTAGATCTCCTAGATTGAGCCAGTGTAAGTCTGTGGAGGAAGGCTCAGCTGCTTTTCCTGTTCATCTGGAAGGAGAATTTTCTCTGCTCCTGGGCAATCAGAGAGAGTGGCAGTGTGCTTTTAGAGCCTCAGGGAAAGGACTAGCTATTTAATTCCTTCCTACAGGCAGATAAGAGGAAGCAGGTCAACTCATTGCAAATCCCTCCCCTCTTATTCAAGTAGTAGCCCATTTGGATCCAGTCTGTCTATTCCAAGGATTTTATATAAAAAGATGGACTGAATTTTAACTTCTGGGAAGGTTTGATTGTATGAGAACAACCAGATGCTAGATTCAGTATTCTTGTTTCTGATGATGTGCTCCTTTCGTGCTTTCTGAGGCAGAGGAGACACCAAGAGCACTGGAAATCTTAGAGGTTGGGTTCTGGGGCCCATACCTATGACTGGCTCCTGGGTGGTATAAATGATTAATGTGCTTAGCTGCTAACTGAAAGATGAGAGGTTTGAGCCTACCCAGAGGCACCTTGGGAGAAAGGCTTGTTGACTTATCTACTTCCCAAAAAGTCAGTCATTGAAAACCCTGTTGACACAGTTCTACTCTGACACACATGGGGTCTCTCCAGGAATCTGAGTTGACTTGATGTCAGCTGGTTAACTTATGACCCTAAGGAGACCAGAGGGGGGGCTCAAGTGCTGATGGACATGTGGGAATTCCTGGTGACAGAGGAGTTAAGAACTGGAACATAATGTCAGTACCATAGCTTGTGGTCGACTTGTTAGGGTTCCTGTGTTAGATGCTACACCCCTGAGATCATTTACCTGTGGTATTTCTGAAGGAGGAATTAAGTAACCTTTCATGTTTCCTTGAGGACCTCTGATTCTAACATAAGTGACCCTTGGGTCAGGAAATAGGATACAACACAGTGGTAAAGGCTAATCAAGCTGGAGAGATTTTATCTTTAAAGAACTATTGTATCCTCTGTCAGCCTGCATAGCTGAGACCTTAACCTCTTAGGTCATGTCTGTGTATACTATTTTATTGAAGTATAACATTATATTGCAGGAAAAAGATGATGCTTTCTGCTTCTGTTAAGATTTAACAACTATATACACCTGGTAACATTTTCATCCCTCTCTAAGGTTCCTTCATGCCCTTCTGCCTCAGTATCCCTCCTGTCTCTCCTGTCCCTTGGCCCTACTAGGCCTTCACTTTGTAATTTTTGACACGATGATTAGTTTTGCTTGATCAAAAATATCACATATATTCTTTTAGTTTGGCTTATGTCACTCAGAATAAGAGTTTTGAGATTCATTAATGTAATTTCACTGGAGAATAGTGTTGTGGAGCACACAGTGGAGAAGCAAACCCAAAGAAGGGTGGTTAGGGTGCTCTCTAAAGTCTTCTCTGCTCTGACAAATCAAAGGCTGACACACATGAGCCCTTCCTGGGGCCTAGATTGCTGTGGCTGCTTTCTCTGTGTCCTTACATCTAACCTGGGTTGGCTTGACATCCTGATCTGAAACAGGTAATTCTCATCCCTGGGTGAGGAAAAGAATTGTGTTTTAAGTCCAGTGGGCCGCTGCTTCTTATAGAATAAGTAGTACATAGCTGCCAAACCCATCCTAGGCTTTGATTGGTTCACAGCAAAAGCTAAAGGAGCTATTCATGGCATTCCTTCTTTTTCTCCTGACTGAGATTGTTGTTGTTGTTAAGTGCGGTCGAGCCGATTCCGACCCAAAGCGACCCTGTATAGTGTTTCCAAGAAGCAGCTGGTGAGCTTTAACCATCGACCTTGCAGTTCAAATGACTCTGCAGTCTGCCACATTAGCCCATAATGCCACACCTTACTGAGAAGACAGTCTTAAAATTGCCAGGGTTAGAATAAACATAGTCAAATGAGTCATTATTCCAAAATTCCTTTGACATTGGACTTAGACTCCCTCAGAGTGTACAGCCAACCCGTTGGTCAGTCTCTTAAGTAGCCTGCACTTTGCATCCTTTTATGTTGTGATGTCATCAGCCAGGACCCCTCCCACCTGCACTAAGCACAGGTTGTTAGGCCATGTTACACAGGAGAAGGCACAGAATGTGCCTGGTTAGAACTCCTTCTCAGTTGGACATGGTCACAAATCTGCTCAAAGAGACATATCATGCTATAATGATGAAAGACTATACTGGGCAGGGTTGTGTGGGAATTAGAAATGTGTATCTCTTTTTAAATAGCCAACAACCTTGTGTGAAGCACTTTTGACTGAGAGCTGCCAGTAAAGTATGGCCCAATTAAGTCTGGGAGAATAGTATTTTTTGGTTGTTTCATACTTCAGTTGTTAAGGAGCTCTGGTAGCATGTTGTTGTTGTTGTTATGTGCCATCGAGTCGGTTCCGATCCATAGCGACCCTGTATAGGGTTTCCGAGGGTGTAAATCTTTACGGGAGTAGAAAGCCTCATCTTTCTCCCGCGGTGCAGCTGGTAGTTTCGAATAGTGGTTATGAATTGGGCTGCTAACCTCAGGTTCAGTAGTTTGAAACTACCAGCTGTTCAACTGGAGAAAGTTGAGGCTTTCTGCTCCCATAAAGATTTACAGATTCGGAAACACTGTACAGGGTCGCTATGAGTCGGAATTGACTCCATGGCACATAACCACCACCACCACCACCTTGGTTGTTAAGGCTATAAAGAACAAGAAAGTGTTTGGCTGTTTCAGCAAGAATTGGGACAATCTAGAGGTTTTATTCCATGACTATGCTAAAAGCTTCTACAATTGTCAACTACCTTTATACATAATTACACACACAAGGACACAGCACATGCTTTGGCATGGTGTCATATAAAGGTCTCTGGAGTCAGACAGACTTGTGAAAACACAGCTCTTACCATGTGTGGTCTTGGGCACTACACTTAACTTCTCTGAAACAAATTGTCACGTCTAGTTCACTGGACAATTTGATGTTAAATGATCCTGCATAGGGTTTCTGAGATGTGGCTGGTAAATTTGAACCGCCGAACCTTGCGGTTCAAACTGACTTTGCAGTCCAGAGCATTAACCCACAGTGCCACACCTGGACTCCACTGGACAATGAGAGAGCGAAATGATAATGATATTGATAAAGTATTCAATTCAGTTCACAGGTCAATCAATATTCATTTAAAAAAGAAAATCTCTCTAGCTCCAGAGAGCAGAACAAGGAATATAGTCAGCTTTTCTGATGTTTAGAGTTGCTTCATGGAGCCAGCCCCATGACCAGAAGTCAGAAAGAGTCTTTGTTTTGGCGGAAGTTCAACCAAATCACCACCAACAAGCTCTTTAGTGATGGGCTCTTCTTGGACAGACAAGGTATAGCGATGTGTGTATGAAGGATAAATTTAAATAAAATAAAACTATATCCTTTAGCACTTACAAGAGTACCTGGCAAGGGGCAGGCCTTCAGATAATGCTTGTTGAATGAATGAACGAATGAACCTGAAATGTTAGCGAAACTGTCCGATCGGTCTTATGATGGTGAGCAATAGTATTACCAGTACATCCACTTCTTGGTTCTGTGGTCACTGCACTAAAAGAAGAGGAATCTAGTTTATCTGCAACTAGAAAGCAGAATTGATTGTTTGTTTGTTTGTTTTTAATATAACATCTCTTTGCAACCAGAATTCCAAAGGTCTCCAGTAACTGTTCAGATGAAACAAAACAATTTAGGAAAGTCAGAAGCACTTTCTTAGTGTTGTAAGCTGAATGCAGTACCCAGATAAACAAGACAGACTTTTATGAAATGTTAGCAAATGCTTCCATGTATGCCCTGTTTGAAGCTTGTGCCTGGGGAAACTGGGTTCTTAGGCGATGTGGAAAGACATTTAATAAGGGAAGGATTGAGTTAAGAGTGCAGGGCCCAACCAGCTCTCTGTCAGGCCACTGAGACTTTCTTTGTATGTGATATTTAATCCTATCTCGGAACCCAGTGTAAGGAGCTCTGGTAGCATAGTGGTTACGAATCGGGCTGCGAACCACAAGGTCAGCAGTTCAAAACTACCAACTGCTCCGTGGGAGTAAGATGAGGCTTTCTACTCCTGTAAAGATTTACAGCCTCGGAAACCCTGTACAAGGTTGCTATGAGTTGGAACCGACGCCACGGCACACAACAACAATAACAACAGTGGAACCCACTGTAGAACACACCACAGCCAACTTTCATTATTATGCCATCCAGCTGGTATCAAATCAAAACCAAGTGTTTTATCCTGGTTCTAGCCCCATGTGAACTGAATGACTTCCAAAAAATTACTTAACTTCTCTAAATTTAGTATCTTTTTAAGTTTTTAATCTGTGAGGCAGAGATAATAATGGTGACCACAGAAGTTATGGAGTAGAGTAATTCAGATCACGTGGAGGAGCTTTTAGTAAACATCCCTTTCCTCCCTCCCCTTGCCTTTTGGACAAAGGAATTATTGAAACAGAGTGAAAACATTGATAGATTTAGGCATAATATGGGAAGAAGAAAGGACTGGAATGTTTTAAATTACATGTAAAACGTGTGTTTTTGAATTCTTTGTAGATTGAAATTATCATTATTATTGTCTTCCACAATTCTGTGAACAGTGGCGAAAATTTGTTACCCACCAGGTGCTGGGAGTACCTTAGCAGGACTAGCTCAGCAGGTAGGTTCTCCTGGTGTGATGCTGTAGGATAAACACTGGACTGCTAACCACAAGGTTGGCGGTTCAAATACACCAGCCGCTCCTTGGAAACTCTCTACAAGGCTGGGACTGATTTGAGGGTACTTAACAACAACAACAACATTTAGTTATACACATTGCCTTTGATAAAAATTTGTGAAACTGTTTCTCCTGATTCAAATCCTATCACTGAAACAAAACTTCCTTTACTTTTAGAGGATCTAAGTTCCCAGTAGGGTAAGTTGCTTTCATTTTTTTATTTCATGGACAGTTTTGATAGCCTTTAGTGTTTGGGTGGGGCCCAGCCTCACCCTCCACAAATCCACAGATCAGTAGTTTAAATTTGTCCTCCTAGTGGAATGTAAAATGAAACCCAGTACCAGAGAAAATCGGTGAATGACTCACTCACATGTGATCTTTTAGAGAAGAGAGAGGTTCTGTAAGAATGTGCCACAAGGACAGTGAATCCCATGGTAATGAGCTTTCAGAATGCTTCTGTGGGATATGGGACTTTGCAGTGTTACATTTCTGAATGGAGGCTGCCCAGTAAAGCCGGGGTCTCAAGGAAAATATCTACTACTGCGGTGAATTTACCACAGTGTAGCGTCCAGTGGGCCCACAGAAATCTTATTCATCACACCAAAAGGGATTTGTATTAGATCCTAGGTATGCCATAACAAACTACAACAAAAAGGTGGCTTTTAAACAGCAGTCATTCATTACTCCACAGTTGTGGAGATTAGGAGTTTGAATTCAGGATATTAGCAGAGAGTCCTGGTGTGTCGGTTTGAATTGCTAGGTCGATGGTTCAAGCTCTCCTCGAAAACACTATACAGGGTCAAGTAGGAACTGACTTGACAACACTTAACAACAACAACAGAGCTCTCTCCAAAGGCTTTAGGAAGCTCCTTGTTTATTTCTCCCAGCTTCAGGTAGCCCCAGTATTCCTTGCTATCTGTGCACCTCCATTCTGGGACTATAGGGGTGCCTGAGCTAGTGGGCACCCCCGCCTCACATTCGGAGGGTTCTACTACGCATGTGCACAGATCTCCTCAAAATTTAAATAGATAGTTTCCAATTAAAACCAAATGGCCACAGCCGGCCCTGAACTGTTTCCAACTAGAAAAAAGGTTTGAACAGGGATTGTGGAGCGGGAAAGCAGACAAAAGAGGAAATAGGCCAAAAAATTCAATCCTAAATTACGTCAAAATGACCAACAGTGGTATCTTGAAATTTCTCAGGAAGAAGAGTGAAAAGGGAAGCCCATTTCCTGATCACATCTACCTGTTTTAAGACATTGTTTTATTATGACTTGGAGATGCATCTTCAAATGGCTGACTTTTCTGTGTGACTCTTGTCTTTTATTCAGACGCTTAGATGGGCTAGAACTTGCCCTGCTCTGGGTATGACCTCATGTTAGCTGATAGCATTTTAAGAGATCCTATTTCTAAACTAGGTCATGTTCACAGGTACCAGGGCCTCATACTTCAGTATGTCTCTTAGAGAACACAATTCACATCATAACGGTTCAATTGCACAGGCTCATCAAGTTCACTACATATACACACATACAATGAATCTGTTATTCAGTGAGTGACATAATTGTTAATTAGACAGATCCCCGTGTAGTACTTCGTAGTTAGCGCCACATGGGAAACCAAATTTTAGCCCAAAAGTTTCTTGGTATTATGGATTGAATTGTTGCCCCCAAAATTATGTGTTAACTTGACTAGGGCATGACTCTCAGTATTAGGTAATTATCCTCCATTTTGTAATCTGATGTGTTACAAATCCTAACCTCTACGTTGTTAATGAGGCAAGACTAGTGACCATTTTGTTAATGAGGCAGAATACAAACTACAGGATTAGATTGTATCTTGAGTCAATCTCTTGAGATAAAAAAAAAAATGAAACAAGCCTGCAGAGACCAGAGGGATATCAGTACCATGAAGAAGGAAGAACTGGGGGTAGGGTGTGTCTTTAGGACACAGGGTCCTTTGCATTGTGAACCTTTTAGACCCAGGCAAAGATTGATGCCAAGACACATGGAGATCTCCAAAAGATACCAAGTCCATGGATGAAAGGAGGGAAGCACCTTCCTCCTAAACTCCAAGCCAACACTGAGAGAAGAAAGCCTTCTGTGATAGCCAGCACCCTATTTTAGCCTTCTAGTTGCCTGAACTGTGAGAGAATGGATTTGTTTGTTAAAGGCGTCTACTTACGGTAGGTATTTCTGTTAGAGCAGGACTAGATAACTAAGACACTTGGCAATTATAGGATCAGAATTAAAAGGGTGTATATGATGAATTCTGTGGTGCTGTAGGATAAGCACTGGACTGCAGAGTCAGTTTGAACCACAGGTCAACAGTTCAAATTCTCCAGCTGCTCCTCAGAAACTCTATGCAGGGTCATTATGAGTCAGAACCTACTCGATGGCACTTAACAACAACAACATCCATCTTCATTGTAGGAACTATCTGACCCTTGGACTGTCCTGTGATAGGGCCAAGTCACCCTTTCCTAAGGACAGAGAGCTTTGGTGAATATTTCAAAGACAGTATCTGCTGGTTTTGTATTGTGGGAAAGTCTCAAGATGGTCCGTCTTCAGGAATAAAGGGTGCACGACATTGCTAGACCAGACATAGGTTTTTGGTTCACACCCCAGGGATATGTGAGCAGGATGAATTGGAGGAGAGGAGAAAGAAATCTGTTCTAGGACTAGGAACTTGTAATAAGAATACACTCATTAAAGACCAGGGGTGCCATTCGAGGCAGATTGTGGAACTGGAGGAAGGGCTTTTTCAAAACAGAGGAATAAAACTGTTGCAGGCCGGCCGTGCAGTGAGTCTGCCCATGTCTACTGGGTTGGGCGCCCAATTTTGCAAAATTGAATAAAGAAAATCTGACTCTAACTAGGAGTCCTGGTATAGCGCTGTGGGCTAATGCATCAGATTGCAAAAATCATTTGAACTGCAAGGTCGGTAGTTCAAGCTCACCAGCTGCTCCTTGGAAACCCTATACAGGGTCACTGTGGGTTGGAACCAACTTGATGGCACTTAACAACAACAACAACACTGTCACTGAAATGAGTACAGGTTGGATTTCTTGAGCGTTTGTTGATATCGACAATGTTTCTCACAGTGTGGAGATTGCATTGCTGATAGACACTTCTTTAAACATGGTTATACCTTTCCAGAAGCCGGCTTCAGTCAAGGAGCCATTTCTCATTGAGATGACTTTGCATGTATTTGTTTTGATGGATGTTTGCTGATTTTACTAGTCTAACACTCAGGGAACAATCTAATTTCCCTGAATTCCATGTTCTGGGTGAGTGGGGAGAAGTTCCTCACACGCTGTAGGATAAGGTCAATTTGGACTGCAAGGTGGTGGCTCAAATCCACCAGCCTGTCTTTGGAAACCCTCTACAGGGTTGATAAGAATTGGAACCAACTCAACAACATTTAACAACAACTACCTTCATAAGGAGCTCTGGTAGTGTAGTGGTTATGAGTCAGGCTGTCAACCTCAAGGTCAGCAGTTCGAAACTATCAGCGGTTCCTCAGGAGAAAGATGAGGCATTATGTTCCCGTAAATATTTACAGCCTCGGAAACCCTGTACAGGGTCACTATGAATCGGAACCGACTCCATGGTACATAACAACAACCTTCATATATGTTGCTAGCTTGTTGTTAGGTACCCTGGTACCCTTGAATTGATTTCTATCCCACGTGGCAAAGTGAACTGCCCCATAGGGTTTTCTAGATGGTAATCTTGATAGTGTTACCATTGACCTTTTTAAGACATTGTTTTATTATGACTAAGAGAAAGCTAAGAACAATGTCTTAAAAACTTCAACAGCCATAGTTAAAGAGTTCTGATAATGTTAAGAAGTTAGTCTTGAGAAAAAACAAGATGGTGGATCGGGTGGACGTGTAGCAAAGAGCTCCGCCAACAGCAACACAGAATACCCGACCAAGCAGGCTCAGGGGATGGTCCCAGAACTCTGAACCACATATAAAGGATTATTTAGAAGGTTGGAAGGCTTACATCTGGGGGAATTTGTGGCAGAAGCAAGAAACCCATAGCTTTCTAGTTTGGGACGCTCAGCTGTTCCAGGAGCCGCCATCTTGGGTGAGACCACGTGGTGGAAGGATCAGAGCGGCCACAGACGCCTGGCAGAACCGCTGGCAGATAAAGATGTGGACATTATTTTCTTTTGGTATCTGTTCATTGGTCCCTTGCTATCTGTGCACCTCCATTCTGGGACTATAGGGGTGCCTGAGCTAGTGGACACCCCAGCCCCACACTCAGAGGGTTCTACTACGCATGTGCACAGATCTCCTCAAAATGTAAAGAGATAGTTTCCAATTAAAACCAAATGGCCACAGCCAGCCCTGAACTGTTTCCAACTAGAAAAAAGGTCTGAAAGGGATTATGGAGCGGGACAAGCAGACAAAAGAGTAAATAGGCCAAAAATTAAATCCTAAGTT
>NW_006408570.1:5140218-5140765 GCF_000296735.1 Chrysochloris asiatica | reverse complement strand
TTGGCACAGTGGCAGCATCAATGGGCTCACACGTAACAATAATAAATTGAATCTTTAGTAACAAAAATATACAGACCTTCCTTATGTGCTAAATGCTAAATCCTTCTCTATTTTCAGAACTGCTGTTGTTAAGTGCCTTGGAGTTGCCACAGGATTGGGCAGTGTTTTGCTCTGTTGTGCATAGGGTCGATGGCACCTAACAACATCCTAGCATATTCCCTCTCATCCATCTGGGCTCTGCTTCTGTTATTGCTGCTTTTTGATACTGCTGAATCGGTGGTCCTCTCACCCTTGTTAGAATCACATATCCCCCCGAGAATCTCATTAAAGCTATGGATCCTCTTAAGAAAAAAGAAAACACACATTAAATGTTTTTCATCTAGTTTTAAGGTGTTTACAAACATCACACAGACCCAATATCCTTGGATGTCTAGAAGGCACATAGGCACCATATTAAGAATTATTCTGAAATTTGGTAGTGCTTATCAAAAAATTTTTAAAGATGTCTTTACTTGTATGACAGCAATTTGAATTCTATGAATTTATA